>NW_014569983.1:28409-29695 GCF_001313835.1 Polistes canadensis
TAAACTTATTAAATCTTCTTCTATTATAATAAGGGTACTTAACTCATCAAATCTTATTCTATTTGAATACAAGAACTTTATTCATTAAATCTCTTTCTATTTGAATGAGAGTACTAAACTAATAAAATTTCTTCCTATTTGAATGAGAGTACTTCATTTATCAAAGTTCTCTTTATTTGAAAGGAAAAATTTTACTTATGAAATCTGTTTTGATTTAAATCAAAAAACTAAACACATCAAATCTCTTTCTATTGGAATAAAAGCACCCAACTCATCCTATCATTTTGCATTTTAATGAATGTACTAAATATTTTAAATATGTTTCTATTTGAATAAAAGTCCCAAACTTATCAAATCTCCTTCCATTTGAATGAAAGTATTACGCAAATAAAATCTCTTGTCATTTAAATGAAAGTACTTTACTTTATAAATCTTTTTTTATTTATTTAAAAGTACTTAATTCATAAAATCTTTTTCAATTTGAATAAAACTAAGTAACAAAAAAAATCTGTTTCTGTTTAAATATAAGTATTTAGGTCATCCGTTCTTTTTCTTTAAAAATGAAAGTTCTAAACTTATCCTATCCCTTTCCCTTTGAATGAAAGAACTTAACTTAGTAGCTCTATTTTTATAAATGAAAGTATTAAACGTATTAAATCTTATTCCCGCTATATGATAGTACTTTGCTTATTAAATCTTTTTTATTCAAATAAAAGTACAAAACTAATCAAATATCTTTCCCTTTAAATGAAATTACCTAATTCATTTAATCTCTTAATATTTAAATAAAATTACTAAACTCATGAAATCTCCTTTTATTTGAGTAAAAGTACTTAACTCATTAAAGTTCTTTCTATTTGAATGGAAGTACTCAACTATTCAAATCTCTTTTCATTTGAAAAAAAGTAATCAACTTATCAGATATCTTTCTATTTGAATAAAAGAACTTATTTCATCAAAGTTCTTTTTATTTAAATAAACGTACTAAAGTTATCAAATCTCTTTCGATTTAAATATAAAAACACAACACATTAAGTCTCTTTCTTTTAAAATAAAAGTACATAACTTATTAAATCTTGATCTTTTTAAATAAAAGTACTTTACTGATCAAATCTCTTACCAATTAAATAAAAGTACTTAACTTATCAAATTCTTTTTTTCTATTTGAATGAAAGTATTCAACTTAATAATTCTATTTTTTTGTGAATGGAAGTACCAAACTTTTCAAATCTCTTTCCATTTAAATGAAAGTACCTAACAAAATAAATTTTTTTCTATTTAAATAA
>NW_014569983.1:30703-32386 GCF_001313835.1 Polistes canadensis
ATTTAAATAAAAGTTCTCAACTTAATAAATCTCTTTATATTTAAATTAAAATACTTAACTCATCAAATATTTTCTCGTTTAAGTGATAGTACCCAACTCATTAAATTTCTTTCTGTTTTAATACAAGTAATAAACATATAAATTCTCTTTCTATTTGAATAAAAGTACTCGACTCATCAACTATTTTTCCATTTGAAGGAAAGTACTAAACACATCAAACCTTTTTGCATTTGAATGATAGTACTAGTCTCATCAAATTTTTATTTTATTTAAATAAAAGTGTTTACCTCAACAAATCTTTTTCTTATTGTATATATAAATTAACCTTTTAAAGTTCTTTCTATTTGAATGAAAGTTCTCAACTCATCAAGTCTTTTTCGATTTAAATGAAAAAACCCAACACATCAAGTCTTTTCCTGTTTGAATGAAAGTAGTCAATTCATCAAATTTTTTTGCATTTAAAGGAAAGTGCTAAATTTATTAAACCTTTTCCATCTTAATAGAAGTACCAAACTAATAAAATCTCCTTTCATTTATATGAAAGTTCCCAACAAATTAAATTTCTTTCTATTTAAATAATATGGACAAACTCATCAAATTTCTTTTTATTTAAATAAAAATACCTAACTTATTAAAGTTCTTTCTAATTAAATAAAAGTACTCAACTTATTAAATCTTTTTCGATTTTATTTAGAAGTCCCAACACTTCAAATCTCTTTCTATTTAAGTTAAAGCACTAAATTCATTAAATCTCTTTTCATTTTAATGATAGTACTAAACTTATTAAACATTTTTCTATTTGTATAAAAGTTTTAAGTACTCAATTAATCTAATTTCTTTGCATCTCAAATATAATTTAAGTATGTTAATTTTTCCAATATTATACAACTCATTAACATCAATAGTCAACCAGACATCCATTCTGTCATGCTTCTAATAGCAAATTTTAACTTCGCTAAAAAATTTTCAATATATATAAGAAAAATTTTCGCTGCTATCTACATTAAATAATAGTAGAAATGTATCAGATATCTAAAGAAGTACTGTATTACAAAAGCTATAAAACGTTTTCTTTAAAGTTTTAAAGCGTATACTAATAAATAAAAAAAGTTAAGTCCAAGAAAATCTAGCAAATAACATTTATATTTCAACAACTGTAGACCAAAAAAAAGGAAAAAATCATTATATTACGACTTTTTTTGGTTACTTAACGTAAAGAACTCAGTTCCTTTTCGTCAAAACTCGATTGTAGACAACCAAATATCTATTCTGGTTAGTTCCTAATAGCTCATTATTACCGTAACTAAAAATAATTTAATATAATTAAAAGAAATTTTCGCTACTTTGTAAATTAAATCTTAGTTTAAAACTATTAGATTTCTATAATCTGCTATATACCAGAAGATATGAAACGTTTTCTTTTAAACTTAAAAGTATATAAATACAAAAAAAAATGTAAAGTCCAATAAAATCTAGCAAATAACATTTTTATTTTACCAAATACAGTCAAAGAAAGGGAAAAAATAATTTATGAAAACTTTTTGGGATTACTTTACGTAAAGAATTCAATTATTTTTCAACAAAACTCGATTGTAATAAACCTGACTTGTTTCTTATAGCACATTTTTACAGTCGCCAAAAATTTTTCAATATATTTAAAAGAAATTTTTGCTACTTTTTAAA
>NW_014569983.1:34004-41844 GCF_001313835.1 Polistes canadensis
AAAGAAATTTTGGCTACTTTTTAAAATAAATAATTGTTAAAAAATATCAAATATCTAAAGAAGTGCTATATAACATATGCTATAATACGTTTTCTTTCAAGTTTTAAAGCGTATTCTAACAAATAAAAAGTGTTAAGTCTAATAAAATATAGCAAAAAACATTTATATATCCACAACTGCAGTCCAAAAAAGGGAAAAAATTATTTCATTAAACCTTTTTTTGGTTACTTTACGTGTAGAATTAAATTTCTTTTCGACAAAATTCGATTGTAGTCAACCCAACATCTATTTTAATTAGTTTCTAATAGCACATTTTTACCGTCGCTAAAAATATTATAATACATTTTAAAGAAATTTTTGGTATTTTCTGTATAAAATCGTAGTTAAAAACTATAAAATTTCAAAAATAGTTCTATATAACAATAGCTACATAACGGTATCTTTTAAGTTTTAAAGCGTATACTAGCAAATAAAAATTGTTATATCCAAAAAAATCCACCAAATATCATTTACATTTCAACCACTGCAGTCCAAGAAAAGAGAAAAAATCATTTTATTACAACTTTTTTGGATTACTTTTCATAAAGAATTCAATTATTTTTCAACAAAACTCGATTGTAGTAAACCTGACTTTCATTCTATCTTGTTTGTAATAGCACATTTTTACCGTCGCTACAAATTATTCAATATATTTTAAAGAAATTTTTGCTGATTTTTTGATTAAATAATTGTTGAAAAATATCAGATATCTAAAGAAGTGCTATATAACATATGCTATAAATCGTTTACTTTCAAGTTTTAAAGCGTATTCTAACAAATAGAAAGTGTTATGTCCAATAATATCCAGTAAATGACAATTACATTACAACCACTGCAGTCTAAAAAAAGAAAAAAAATCATATTGTTACACCTTTTTTTGGTTACTTCAGGTGTAGAATTCACTTTTTTTTCGACAAAATTCGATTGTAGTCAACAAAACATCTGTTCTGTTTAGTCCATAATAGCATATTTTACCGTTGCTAAAAATATTTCAATATATTTAAAAGAAATTTTTGGTTTTTTCTGGATAAAATCGTAATTAAAAACTATAAGATTTCAAAAATAGTGCTATATACCAATAGCTACATAACATTATCTTTTAATTTTAAAGCGTATACTAGAAAATAAAAAGTGTTAGGTCCAATAAAATCTAGCAAATTACATTTATATTTTGACACCTGCAGTACAAAAAAAAGAGAAAAAATCATTTTATTAAACCTTCTTTTGGTTACTTTACGTAAAGAATTAATTTTTTTTGACAAAATTCGATTGTAGTCAACCAAACATTCATTCTGTTTAGTTTTTAATAGCACATTTTTACCGTCGCTAAAAATTTTTCAATATATTTAAAAAAAATTTTCGCTACTTTGTGAATTAAATCTTAGTTTAAGACTAATAAATTTCTATAATCTGCTATTTAACAGAAGATATGAAACGTTTTCTTTTAAATTGTAAAGCATATAATTACAAAAAAAAAGAGTAAAGTCCAATAATATCTAGCAAATAACATTTTTATTTCATTAAATGCAGTCAAAGAAAGAAAAAAAATCATTTTATTACAACTTTTTTGGATTACTTTATGTGAAGAATTCAATTATTTTTCAACGAAACTCGATTAAAGTAAACCTGACATCCATTCTGTTTTGTTTTTAGAAGCACATTTTACCGTCGCTAAAAATATTTCAATATATTTAAATGAAATTTTTGCTACTTTCTGGATAAACTCGTAGTTAAAAACTATAAAGTTTTCAAGATAGTGCTATATAACAAAAGCTACATAACGTTTTCTATCAAGTTTTAAAGCGTGTACTAGCAAATAAAAAGTGTAAGTCTAATAAAATCTAGCAAATTACATTTATATTTTGAAAACTGCAGTCCATAAAAAGGAAAAAAGTCATTTTTTTCTATTTTCTTTGGTTACTTTACGTTTAGAATGTAATTATCTTTCGATGAAACTCGATTGTTGTCAACCTGACTATCATTCTGTCTTGTTTCTAATAGCACATTTTCACCGTCGCTAAAAATTTTTTATTATATTTAAAAGAATTTTTTGCTGGTTTTTAGATTAAATAATTTTTGAAAAATATCAGATATCCATAGAAGTGTCATATAACATTTGCTACAAATCGTTTTATTTCAAGTTTTAAAGCGTATTCTAACAAATAAAAAGTGTTATGTCCAATAAAATCCAGCAAATATCATTTACATTTCAACAACTGCAGTAAAAAAAAAAAAATAATCATTTTACTGCACCTTTTTTTAGTTACTTCACGTGTAGAATTCGCTTGTTTTTCGACAAAATTCGATTGTAGTCAACAAAAAATCTATTCTGTTTAGTTTTTTCTAATAGCACATTTTTACCTTGGCTAAAAATATTTTAATATATTTTAAAGAAATTTTCGCTTCTTTGTGATTCAAATTGTAGTTTATTACTATAAAATTTCAATAAATTTGCTCTCTAACAGAAGATATGAAACATTTTCTTTCAAAATTTAGAGCATATACTTACAGATAAAAAGTTTTAGGTACAAAAAAATTTGGCAAACCTAATTTGTATTTAAAATACTGCATTCAAAGAAAAGAGAAAAAATTATTTTTTTACGACCTTTTGGATACTTTACGTGTAGTATTCAATTCTCCTTTGACGAAACTCGATTGTAGTCAACCTGAAATTCATTCTGTCTTGTTTCTAATAGCACATTTTACCGTCGCTGAAAATTTTTCTATATTTTTAAGAAAAGTTTTTGCTGCTTTCTAGATTTATTAATAGTTAAAATCTATCAGATATCTTGAAAGTACTTTATAAAAAAAGCTATAAAACGTTTTCTTTCAAGTTTTAAAGCGTATACAAACAAATAAAAAGTGTTATGTCCAATAAAATCTACCAGATACCATTTATATTTCAACAACTGCAGTCCAAAATAAAAAAAATCATTTTACTACAACTTTTTTTGGTTACTTAACGTAAAGAACTTAATTCTTTTTCAACGATACACGATTTTAGTAAACCTGACATCCATTCTGTTTAGTTTTTAGTATCACATTTTTACCTTCGCTTAAAACTTTTTAATATATTGTGACGTCCCTGCAGTTAAACGAATAAAAGACGAGTGACCCTACGAATATTTGCTCTTTTTTTGGTTAGTCCGTCAAGCCGGTACTTTACCTGGGATCTGGGCTAGAAGAGCAAGCACCTGCAAGGTTAAAAGAATGATGAGGTATACTTACCTTTGAAGAAATTGTAACTCGTCTCCTGGAACGAATTGTGTCGATTGAACGGTCGCAGGATTCTGGTGTGATACGGGTTTTTGCCGTTAAGATTAAAATTCCTAATTCACGAGTGAAACTAGAGTATCTTCTTCTAAGTTACTAAAAAAATTACAAGAAGATAAATTAACAAAAAATAATGTAAAAGTCCGTCTTACAAGCCAAATGAAAAGTAAAAGAGAGTATTTCGAAAAAGACTGTTCTCGGTTCTAACGTGTAGAGAAGAATGAATAATGATCTAGAAAAGTAGTCTTAAGCCGTTTAGGAAAAGAGAGTTTTTTGTACAAAAAAAAACGCGTGAATACCTATTATTAGAATGAGGGTTACTAAGTAAATATTCGCGAATGTGTCATTTCGTTTTTGTCGGTAGATCGTAAGCGTAACTCATGAGCCCAGCACGGCTGAGTGAGAGGTACCCCCACTCGCGTCCAAATGCCCCCCTCCACTACCGACCATCACCAATTCGTGAGAAAGGAATAGTAATTGTTACATTAACTAAGTGTTAACTAACTCAAGTCGGTAATGTAGGTAAGGCAGATTACCCTATGAACGACAATCGACACATGTTTATACTAACATCACATGCTGACAAAATAATAACCATCGATGGTCATTCATAAGAGTGCTTATAATGTAAGTAACAAAAATTTAAATTATAATATGACAGAAAAATATTTCTAAACTATTGAATTTACATTGGATAGTACGCCCTGCCATTCAGAGTCGTCACTAGGACGTGACAATATTTAAAAAGAAAATTTTGCTACATTCTGGATTAAATCGTAGTTAAAAATTATACAAAATTTAAAAAAGTGCTATTTACCAGAAACTATGAAACGTTTTCTTTCAAGTTTTAAACCGTATACTAAAAAATAAAAAGTGTTGTGTCTAATAGAATCCAGCAAATTTCACTTACATTTCAACCACTGCAGTCCAACAAAAGAGAAAAAATCATTTTATTACAAATCTTTTTAGTTACTTCACGTGTAGAATTAACTTGTTTTTCGACAAAATTCGATTGTAGTCAACAAAACATCTATTCTGTTTAGTTTCTAATAGCACATTTTAACCTTCGCTAAAAAATTTTTATTATATTTTGAAAGGATTTTTCGCAAAATTTCTGGATTAAATCGCAGTTAGAACCTATAAAAATTTATATATATGTGCTATTTAACAGAAGATATAAAACATTTTCTTTCAAGATTAAGAGCATATACTTACAGATAAAAAGTATTAAGTCCAAAAAAATTTGGCAAACATCATTTATATTTAAAATACTGCATTCAGAAAAACGAGAAAAAATTATTTTATTACGACTTTTTTGGTTACTTTTCAATTAGAATTCAATTCTCCTTTGACGAAACTCGATTGTAGTCAACCTGACATCCATTGTGTCTTGTTTCTAATAGCACATTTTAACTGTCGCTAAAAATTTTTTATTATATTTTAAAAGAAATTCTCGCTACTTACTGGATTTAATCGTAGTTAAAAACTATAAAATTTCTAAAAAAGTGCTATATAACAATTGGTATAAAACATTTTCTTTGAAATTTTAAATCGTATACAAACAAATAAAAAGTGTTATGTCTAATAAAAACTAGCAAATATCATTTATATTTCAACAATTGCTGTCCAAAAAAAAGAAAAAATCATCTTATTACAACTATTTTTCGTTACGTTACGTGTAGAATTTAATCCTTTATCGAAAAAAATTTGATTGTAGTCAACCTGACATCTATTCTGTTTAGTTTGTAATAGCACATTTTTACCTTCGCTAAAAATGGTTTAATATATTTAAGAAAAATTATTCCTGCTTTCTAGATTAAATATTTGTTGAAGACTATCAGATATCTAAAGAAGTTCTATATAACTAATGCTATAAAACGTTTTATTTTAAGTTTTAGGCGTATACTTACAAATAAAAAGTGTTTAGTCCGATAAAGTCCAGCAAATGTAATTTATATTTTAAGAACAGTACATTATAAATTTTATTAAAAGGACAAAAGAAAGTTTCCCATTAAAAGATGACTAAGAATAGAAATCCATTCGCAAAGTTATTATAGTGATAAGCATATAAATAAGAAATTAAGTTCTAATTAAAAGATGTGGTTAACCTGATTCGGTGCAAGTCGTATAGTCCTCATACAAAGGAGCAAAATCGGACACGGCGGCAGAGCCAGTGCTTATTGGGTGGCACTAGGGGGGAACCTTTACGAGGTTTTCCCTAGAAACGGTACTCCACCGGCTAAATCCCGTTACTCCAAAATGGAGACTCTGTTAAATACTAATTTTTCTGAGCCCCCGCGAGAATTCATTGGCAGGTCAGTCTGACAGGTTTCCTCCACGAGAATGGAGCTCAACCAAGAGTCTAGAAAGTACGAAGAAGCAAGGTATGGAGGCGGTAAATGTTAAAGCAGCGGTGCAAAGTAAGCGCTTAAAAAGTAAACTCTCAAAGCAGCTACACAGCAAGCTGCCTATTGTTGAGGCCAACCACAAGGCCAAATGAGTGGAAAGTCCGTGGTATAAAGCCGAACTAGCGACTATCGGACTTGGAAAAAAGTCGAGTTGGTCGACGTGTAAAGTCATGCGACTATAGTAAAGTGATGCGGTTATGTAAGAATCATGCGACTATTGTACTTAGTAATGTTTATATTTTTTTTTATGATAATCAATTTTTTTATTTTTTAACAATTGTTTATTAAAGTTAAACATTTAAATAAGCTGTATATAAATTTTCGTTAAAATATCTTAATCGGATCGGATTTTATCAATTTGTAATTAATGAATATGTTAAAAATAAAAAAATTATTACTCATGTCGTATATTTTACATCTTTGTTGGTTTAATTGAAAAAAAACTCCTTGTTTTATTGTGATTTGTGTAGGAGACGGTAAGCGTAGCCGTTTTATCTTTTAGGGCTGTCGACAAAGACGCAGGTTTGTTAGAATAAGACGATAGTCAGTGGTTAGATTTTAAGTAACCGAATACAACGGACAAAATAAAGGACGGTGTGGATGCGACGAATGAATGCACGAGCGACAAAGGAGAGTGAGTGTTGAGCGATGAAAGAAAGAGGTTCTGCGTTTTGTAATAGAGATTTAAAAAAAACTTGTGTTTTTCCCATTAAGAATCCCACATTAGTTATTAACTATTTCTATTGCAAAATGAGCTGCTCAGTGCACACATCGATTAACTCCACTTTTTGAAAAATCTTAAATTTATGTATCAAAGCACTTGTTATAGTCATAACTTTTTATATTTATTATACCTTCCCTAAATAATAAAGATTAACACTATTAAACAGCAACATTTTTTGGCCATTGAAAAATAAGTAATTTATTTCAGAAGTAATTTTGATTAACTCCATACCCTAATGTAATCGTTGTTTTATTGTCATGCATCAACGCTTTGTTTCAAACAGCTGAAGATGCTTTTCCCTCTCAATCATATTGGTAATAAAATCGCATCAAAGAAAAGATAAAAAAAAGCAGAACGCAAACGGTAGTTAGTATAACAGTGATCTCGCACGCTGAATGTTACTATATACTTCATCAATATTACACGGACTACATGTAGCATCACAAAATGATTTTTTCCCTTTTTTTGACTAAAGTGTTCGAAATATAAATGATGTTGGCTAAAACTTTTCGAACTTAACACTTTTTATTTGTTAGTATACGCATTAAAACTTAAAAGAAAACGATTTACAGCTTTTGTTATATAGCACTTCTTTTGAAATCTGATAGTTTTCAACTACTGTTTAATACAGAAAAAAGCGAAAATTTCTTTTAAATTTAATAAAAATTTTTTAGCGACGTTAAAAATATGCTATTAGAAACTAAAAAGAATGGATGTCAGGTTGACTACAATCGAGTTTCGTCGAAAAAGAATTGAATTCTTCACGTAAAGTAACCAAAAAAAGTTGTTATAAAATGATCTTTTCTCTTTTGTTGGACTGCAGTTGTTGAAATATAAATGATATTTGCTAGATTTTATTAGAAATAACACTTTTTATTTTTTAGTATACGCTTTAAAGCTTGAAAGAAAACGTTTCATAGCTTCTGTAAAATAGCACTTTTTTAGAAATTTTATAGTTTTTAACTACGATTTAATTCACAAAGTAGCAAAAATTTCTTTAAAATGTATTAAAAAATTTTTAGCGACGGTGAAAATGTGCTACTAGAAAAAAAAGAGAATGGATGTCAGATTTACTACATCCGAGTTTCGTTGAAAAAGAATTAGGTTCTTCACGTTAAGTAACCAAAAAAAGTTGTAATAAAATGATTTTTTTTTTGGACTGCAGTTGTTGAAATATAAATGTTATCTGCTAGATTTTATTAAACTTAACACTTTTTATTTGTTAGTATACGCTCTAAAACTTAAAAGAAAACGTTTTATAGCCTTTGTTATAAAGTACTTTTTAAGATATCTGATAGATTTCAAATACTATTAAATCTAGCAAGCAGCAAAAACTTCTCCTAAAAATATTGAAAAATTTTTAGCGACGGTAAAATGTGTTATTAGAAACTAAACA
>NW_014569983.1:42817-56341 GCF_001313835.1 Polistes canadensis
CTACAATCGAGTTTCGTCAAAGGAGAATTGAATTCTATACGTAAAGTAACCAAAAAAGTCGTAATAAAATAATTATTTCTCTTTTTTTTAATGCATTATTTTAAATATAAATGATGTTTGCCAAATTTTTTTGACCTATAACATTTTATCTATAAGTATATGCTCTAAATCTTAAAAAAAAATGATTCACATCTTCTGTTAAAAAGCAAATTTATTGAAATTTTATAGTTTTAAACTACGATTTAATTCACAGAAAAGCAAAAATTTCTTTTTAATATATTAAAAATTTTTTAGCGAAGGAAAAAATGTGCTATTAGAAACTAAACAAAATGGATGTCAAGTTGAATACAATCAAGTTTCGTCGAAAAATACTTAAATTATTCACGTAAAGTAACCAAAAAAAGTTGTAAAAATATGATTTTTTCCCTTTATTTGTACTGCAGTTGGTAAAAAATAATTGTTATTTGCTATATTTTATTAGACCTAACACGTTTTATTTTTTAGTATACGCTTTTAAAACTGGAAAGAAAACGATTTATAGCATATGTTATATAGTACTTCTTTAGATTTCTGATAGTTTTAATAATTATTTAATATAAAAAGCAGCAAAAATTTCTTCTAAATATGTTAAATAATGTTTAGCGCCAGCAAAAATGTGCTATTAGAAACAAGATAGAATAAAAGTCAGGATGACAACAATCGAGTTTCATCGAAAGAGAATAGAATTCTAAACGTAAAGTAACCAAAAAACTTCGTAAAAACTTATTTTTTTTTGTTAAATGCAGTAGTCAAAATAAAAATAATGTTTGCCAAATTTTTCGGACTTACCATTTTTTATTTGCAAGTATACGCTTTAAAGCTTGAAAGAAAACGTTTAATAGATTCTGGTAAATAGCACATTTTTAGATTTCTATACGTTTTAACTACGATTAAATCCAGAAATTAGCAAAATTTCTTTTTAAATATATTAAAAATTTCTTAGCGAAGGTTAAAATGTGATATAAGAAACTAAACAGAATAGATGTTTTGTTGACTACAATCGAATTTTGTCGAAAAACAAGTGGATTCTACACATGAAGTAACCAAAAAAAGTTGTAATAAAATGATTTATTTCCTTTTTTTTGACTTTTAGTAGTCTAAATATGAATGATGTTTGCCAAATTTTTTTCGGACTTAACACTTTTTTTTGTAAGTATACGCTTTAAAACTTGAAAGAAAACGCTTCATAGCTTCTCTTAAATAGCACTTTTTTAGATTTTCTATAACTTTTAAATACGATTTAATCCAGACAGAATCAAAAATTTCTTTTTAAATATATTAAATTATTTTAGCGAAAGTAAAAATGTGCTCTAAGAAACTACACAGAATAGATGTTTGGTTGACTACTATCGAATTTTGTCGAAAAATAATTGAATTCTACACGTAACGTAACCAAAAAAAGTTGTAATAAAATGATATTTTCCCTTTTTTTGGACTGCAGTTGTTAAAACATAAAAAATATTTGCTAGATTTTATCGGACTAAACACTTTTTATTTGTAAGTATACGCCTAAAAACTTAAAAGAAAACGTTTTTAAGCTTTTGCTATATAGCACTTTTTTAGAATTTTTATAATTTTTAACAACGATTTAATCCAGAAAGAAGCGAAAATTTCTTCTTAAATATATTAAAAATATTTAAGCGAAGGTAAAAGTATGCTTTTTGAAACTGCACAGAATAAATGATTGGTTGACTACTATCGAATTTTGTCGAAAAATAATTGAATTCTACACATTAAGTAACCAATCAAAATTGTAATAAAATGATTTTTTCTCTTTTCTTTGACTGCAGTTGTTAGAAAGTTAATGATATTTTCTGGATTTTGTTAGACATACTACTTTTTATATGTTACTATACGCTTTAAAGCTTGAAAGAAAACGTTTCATAGCTTCTGTTAAATAGCACTTTTATATAAATTTTATAGTTTATAACTACGATTCAATTCAAAAAGTAGCGAAAATTTCTTTTTAAATATAATAAACAATTTTTAGCGACGGTTAATATGTGTTATTAGAAACTAAACAGAATGGATGTTAGGTTGACTACAATCGAATTTCGTCGAAAAAGAATTAAATTCTACACGTAAAGTAACCAAATAAAGTTGTAATAATATAATGTTTTTCCTTTCTCTTGGACTACTATCCAATTAATTTGGTTTTGGTGAGAGGTATTAATTAACTTACACCAAAGTCAACTCTACTTAGAAAAATATATTTAATATGGGATAGATAGGATTAGCCTTATAACTATGCTACACAAGAGTGCTTAAGTAATGTGATACGCTGCATCTAACAACTGATTGTACAACTAATAACTGTTATACCGACACACTCACTCTCTATCAACTGCCTATAACAACTCTCTGTAATAATTACTGCTGCCTAGTAACCGATTGCCCCCCAATTTATACATTAGTCCCCACCATGCACCTACTTTCTTTCTCGCATCTTCTAGAACATTCCCGACCGGCCGATCTTCTTCTTCCTTCCGGTTCGGGAATGTCCCAGATGCTTCGGTGCGATAGCCTATTCTTTCATTGTTCGCTCACTCGGCATTCGATCATTTCTCATTCCTACATTCGGCCATTCTGCAAATCTTTGGTCCCTGAAGATTAAGGCCCCATCTTCTGACTTGTGCCATCTCATAGAGTCCGCCTCCTTAATAGCCGTTCCCACTGCGACATCTTTCTTTTGTTTCATCTTTACTCCGAATAAGATTTTAAACGACGTGCTGCCCATTCTACGTAGGTATGCACTGTTTTAACATCGTTGCCCTTTATCTACGTGTTTAAGTGATTCGCGTTGCCACTGTTCTACTTTAAGTTTGTAATCCTTCAACCACAACGCCCACCGCGCAACCATAGTCGATAGATTCTTTGTCGTCATCGCTTTAATTAACGCATCGTAATCCGCCATCAACTTTAACATCTTACATCGATATTCTTTCTTATCGGTCTTTTTTTGTAACGATATCGCTTCATATCCATAATTGCCCGCGTCATTGGGTAGCCCTATAATCGCTTTCGGATCAAATATCCGTACTACGGGATTAAAAACAAGGATATCCTTCAAAATCCTAAACGCGCACCCACACTCATCCGTCCATACCAACTATACATCTTTTTTGATTACATCCGGGGTTAATTCTTTTATTTGCTACTGTAAAGAATCTACTTCCTGCTTTAAAAACTGATACCTTTGCCAGTCAATCCGTAATCCATTTCTGACTGCATCTTCTAATGTTTTTTTTAACACATTGACAGCCGGTCCCGCGAAAACGTGGGTTTCCGAGTCTTGCGCTTAAGTCTCGGCTGCGGGATAAAGCGGGTTTTTGCTCGATGTGTAGATTTTTTTTTGCTGGTATGAGTATCTTACACATCGATTTGCTTTTTCTTGCTATGGTTACGCCGATTTTTTAAATATTTTTTTGGGGATTTTCAATGATCAGCGTTGGGGCGTTAAGTGGCTGCTACGGTGCCGACACTCAGGCATTGAATATCTCGTACGTCGGCGACTGTCAATGTGTTAATTTTGACTAATCATCTAAATCATTGATACCCGGTACGATTATATCGTAAACATACGCAAATACAACTTTACGACAGATAAGCTCCCTAAAAACATCTGCTATGAATCGCAAAAACTCGCAGGACTCTTACATAACCCAAACGGCGTTTTGTTAAACTCGAACAGACTGTTAGGTTTTACAAACAAAGTGTACATCTTATTGCTCTCTTCTACTGATACCTTGCGATCTAATGCTCGGTAATCCACGCAAATTTTACTAGTTCCGTCTTCTCAAGGAACTATCACTATCGAACTGGCGAGTTCGCATTCACTCTTACTCGCTTGCACCGCACCTTCTTCCGCCCTTTGCGTTATCTAATTATTTAAGACTTCTTTTTCGCGCGGAGCTAATCAACGTGATCTCGATACCACCGACACATCGTCATGCAACTTACTTTGAGTCTCTATTGAAGTTTTTACCTCTTCCGCGGGTTTATAATCTACGACTAATCGTTCTAGTTTCCTTACAAACTGTGGTTTATCGTCTAGTTTCTGCATCGTTATACTAAGAAAACCTTTCATCGCTTCTTCTACGCACATCACTTCGGCTCTTTCGCCGTCTACTGATCTTGTATCATCTTCCTGTTCGGCGCTTTCCTCGGTTTTCCCTTTCACTTCTCCTTCACGTATTTGAACCATTTTCACAACTCTTCCCCCGCGAATAATTACTTCCACGTTACTTAAAAAGTTCTTTCCTAAAACACACGCATACGGTATCGCACTCATAGGCACTACGTAAATCTCGCTATTGCACACACCGTCGTCTACGTTTATTTCTCCTTCGAACGCATCTATAACACGCATGTAACCGTTATTCATTCCTTTGAAGCTTGCACTGGTTTTGGTCAACGGCACGGGTCCGATTTCTCTAAACTTGTCTTCGCATAACATCGTGAGATCACTTCCAGAATCCATCAATGCCATAAAATCTTTGCCCTGAATCGTTACTGACTATAACTCTCTGCCCTGAATCGCTACCGACTTTACATCTTCCGAGGCTACGATGAAATTAACACTCTTTTCACATTCCCTCGAAATATGTTCAAATTCATTGTACTTGAAACATCTCGGTCCTTTTCCTAACATAGAACACTGTTTCACATTATGGTCGGGTGAGCCACACGAGAAACAATACAATTTCTTCACCTTTGGTGGCTCCGCTCTTCTTTCTCTTTTGACTTCGTTGTTATCCCTGTTCAATGTTTTAGTAGCCTTCGATTTTCTCTTCATTACATCGTATATTTCGATATTCCTTTTCAACTCCTTTAATGTTCGGGACTGATATAAAATTGCCTTATTCATCTCTTCATCGACCACCCCGTTAATTATGTGTTCTATCAGCGCCCTTTCTTCAACTTTTCCCAACGCAGCCACTTCTTTCATCGCGTATTGCTGCCCTGTTTCGTCCGGTCGTTTCTTTCTTTCAGTCAACTGAGCATGGATAATCGTGCTACTGATTCTATTTCTAAATTCACTCGCCAACTTCTTCTTTAAGGCCGTCCACGAGGTGACACCCCTTTCCGATTCTATAAATCGTTTAGCTGAATTCTCGCAGCATCCGTGTGCGTCTCCCTCACAGACAATAGTACGCCTATACATGCTCGTGCGCTACAGCACATACACTGAACCTGGCAATATATAATGTACATAACTCAACACGCCTTCTTACATTCATATTGCCATAGATTTTATAATTTTCAATTATTTAGTCTTATTCTAATTGTAATTCTTTTCTAAATTTTTCAAATTTAATTCGTCCTAATGCCTTAGTGAAAATATCAGCAGGATTTTTATCTGTATCAATTTTTATTACATCAATTATACCTTCTTAATAATTTTCATTTACGAAATGATAGTGTGTTTTATTATATTTTTAATTTTTAGTCAGATTTCTGTATTTACTAATAATAATCGCACCTGCATTATCCTCATAAATACCAATTGGGTTTTTAATATTTATTTCAAATATTTTTAGCAAATCTTTACCTAATTTTACTTCACTCAACAAGCAACATTCTTAGCTTCGGTAGACGACTTTGTTACAATATTTTGCTTTTTCGATTTCCCGTATATAGTGTTTCTATACATTTCAATTACGTATCCCGTTGTTGATTTTCTGTCAAATATATCTCCTGCCCAATCAGCATCAACTTAACATTCTAAAGTATCAGCATTTAAATTTTTCTTATAAACCAATTTTAATTCTTTTGTATAGTATAGATACTTTAATATTCTTAGTGCATATTTATTATAACTCTGGTCGTAACAATTTTGAAATGTACTTAAGTAATTTACTGAATGGTCTAGTACTTGAGCTTATATATAGCAGTGCACCAATCAAGTTTCTATATTTTATATCATTTGATGCTGTTTAAGCAGGCTCACATTTTAAGTATTGTTCCATTGGAGTAGCATACAGTTTCGCATTTTCTAGGTTATATTTTCTCGCTAAAGACTCAATATAGTCCTTTTGATCTAAAGTCATGTAATTTTTATTACAATCATAACTAATATTTATACCAAAGTACGTTTTAACTTGGCCCATATCTTTCATTTAAAATTTTTCAGTTAATTTTCTTTTGATATATTCAATTAACTTTCTATCCTCACTTGCTAATAATAAATCATCAACAAAAACAATCAAATAGACCTTTTCACTTTCGACTTCCATAAAATATAAGCAATAGTCAATTTTATTATTCTCGAAACCTAATTCACTCAAATAATTATCTAAACATTCGTACCATGCGCGTGGACTTTCGCGTAGTCCGTACAGGGCCTTGTCTAGTTTACATACTCTTCCTGAATCACCATCATAATCTTGAGGTTGTTTCACATAGACGTCTGACTTTACTTTTCCATTAAGGAACGCTGACTCTACGTCCATTTGATCAATTTGAAAATTATTTTGTACACAATAATTTAGTAAAATTTTTAATGTTTGTGTCCTCGAAACTGGTGAATAAATGTCATCAATTATCTCTTTTCGCTGAAATCCTTTTACTACAATTCTCGCCTTATATTTATTGTCTCCTTTCTTTGTATAGACCCATTTTAAATCTAGTACTTTTTTGTCATTCGGCTTTTCGACTAAATTCCATGTTGCATTTTTATTTAAACAATCAATTTCTTTTTTCATGGCTTCTTGCCATTTCTTGCTCTCGTTATTATTTATTGCTTCATGATAGTTGGCTTCATCTGGCTTTGCACACAAACTACTTTTCTCGTGCCAGACGAGGTATTCCAGAACATATTTCGCTACAAAGCCTGGGTTTTTCTAAAACAGTTTTTGGGAGCGAGCGTATATATATTCTCGTTTCTTATTCTTTTTTGATTTCCTTTTTATTTTATCTTCTTTTTGCACTTCTATTTTCTTTTTCTTTTCTACTGTTTCTTCTTTCAAGAGATGCTTAATTATTTCATCGTATACTTTGTCAACGTACAGCTGGGGCACTCTACTGGTACGTAGGAGCATCTCCAAAAGGAATTCTTTGAGCAGCTGGACTAGGGCTTCTCTGTCGGCTTAAGTCAGCCTTCCGGGCACACTGTCAGCCAGAACAGTCTCTGCGACCTATTGTCTCCATTCTTGGTACTCGGGAGATGCCGACTCTGGTGCTATTTCTGCAACCATAGGAGAATGCGGATCCTCGAGAGTTGTGTGCACTTCAACTTGCTCCACGAGATTCTCCTCTTCACGGCCTGCCRGAGGATTCAGCCAATCCCTTACTTCCTCTTCTTCCACTTCTATTTTTGCTATAGGATTGGCGTTCTCCGACTTTTGAAGATGACGCAGGATGTATTCGTCTCTCATTCTCTTATATGCCGACTCAATCCTTTTGTCTCTCAGCTGTTAATTCGTTTTGGTAAAAATGAATTTGGTCATTTTATGAGCAACCATTCAGCTACCTTGAAACCGCAATTCTATTCCAAGCATTAGTTAGATCTCCTCTCTCGTAAATACTTTTCAATATTTTGGTGCCTACTTACCTTTTGCGGTTTCAGCTGCTCTGGCCTCCTTTCTGGCAGCTGGATTCCGGTGTCGTTGGTGCTGTGACAATCCGGAGTTCATTTTAAAAATCTCCCCACATTAAGAACACATATGCCTGTTACTGTTGTGGGGAGTTGGCCCAGTGCACTTGGGAATATTGCACTACGCTAGATGCTTCCTTGTATATTCCTTGTCGCACCTGAAGCACTTATATTTAATACTCGCTTTGTGCTCTTTCAGGTGCGATATCAAATTATCCAACGTCAGTGCCATGTAGTTGCCCTTTCCTGTGTGGAGACATATCTTGCATAACACTTTTTGGAAGGGCAACTCTACTACGTACTGCTCCGGTACGCGGTTGTGGTCTTTATCCGTGGCCACCTTATTCTGTCACAAACGAGTGGGGCCTTGTTCGCTCTCGTCCGAGGCTTCATCGTCCATATTTTTAGCGTATATCCATATTTTTGTTTATACCCTACGGACTCGAAGCTATCCGTAGAGGCGCTGTCCCATTTTAGCCTTCCTGATAGGAAGTTTCCAGCAGTGCCACGTGGGAGCAATGAGTGCAACTTGAACGTGAGAGGATATCAGAGGCGCTTCACGTCCCGTAACTATGGTCTCTTAAGGCTTGATGTGGTAATCTCACCATTTCATCGAACAACGATCCACGAATTACCCTGCACGGCATGGTTTCCATGTTATTCAGACACCTCCATGTCTTTCACATTACTAGACTCTGACGCCTGGTCATCGTAATGCCACTCCAACGCCACCAGCAGCTTCGTCATAAAGGCATTATGCCGTCCCGTGATATCTCATCCCGGAAGAGCCGACTACCCATATGATATATCCCCTCGCAGGGCTTACTACTGCGCCCTATAGTCCATAGGAGAGTGAAGGTCCCGTAGACGTAGCAGCAAATCTAGCAAGAAGTCAATATGTGCGGGGTGAAAAATAAATTTTCCACACTGAGCAATTCGAGAACCGAAGTCCGCGATCACTTAAGGCGACGGGCACATATGTGAAAGAACGCTCAACATCGCTGTGCTTTTCAGCAAGCAGAATATTATCATTTAGAGGTCTCATCTACCCAACAAGACGATTCCCCTAAAGCACACTTTTCCTTTTTTTTTTTTTTTTTAGGATGGGTAAAATGCTTTGCGCACTCCTGAAGGTGTTGGTACAGGTAGTGTCGGGCTGACCGGATTACACCGGCCTTACCAACTAAAAACCCCATCGCACTTTATACCTGAGCATTGCAGGCAACACCAATTACGACCCAGTACCTATTAATGAACTACCTGATCCCTGATATTGGGAGGCATCCCCTCCGTACAGCGGTTGATCGGCTGAACGTATTGTAGCAATTCATCTCGCCAACAAGAACGCGTGATGAAATTACTTTAAGCTCGGACCTCCTGAGGATGTTCGTTCGAAGGAGGTCGTCAACGCTCTTACAGCTTCATAATCAACGACATTATAGGGTGACCGATGTGAATAACACAGCTTCCACACCATATCGCGCCTGGATATCCGCCTTTAAACCAGCGTACTTATCTGTTTTCCCAGCATGAGGCACTGTCAAGTTGCTCTGTTCTCCTACAATCTGAGCATCCGCGACGATAGCTTTAGACCCTTTAATACCAATGAGGTCTGGCTTTCTGAGACCCGCTGACGTTCAAAATTGCGGTTCTTGTTCCACAGTGTCATATTTTTTCGCCATCGCACGTTTGATGTACGAGACGACAACGTTATGCCAAGAAACTCGTGCTCCATGTTTTCGATGGCATATTTGCACAATGTGGTTAGTCGTTTCTGTCTCATTGCAGCCAGCTCTGCAGAGTCTACTACCGATCTTTCCGCGGTTGCTTCTAGATTTTGTAGGCAGAGCATTTATTCTTTAACTTGACAGTGTTGATGTAATCCCGACTCGAGAGAAATCGGTTTCCATCAATGACCCACTGATTTTGTTGCGGGACATCGTTCGAGCTCGCCAATGATCTATCATCTACTGATGAGTGTAGAAGTAACGCCCAACGCCGCTCAATCTTGTATTTAGAATCTAAGATTGAAGGGCCGTCCCTTAAACGTCGTTCGACTAATCCCACCTCGTTCGAAATGTAGGTCGGCGGATACTGTCCTCCGATGACCAGTCCCCTCAGACGCTTCATTCAAAGAAGGGGCATTAGCCATCGTAAAAATGGAATGAAGAGACGCCATCCTTCGCGTTAGCGTGAAAATAAGCTTTTGGCACGTCATGGGGCAGTGCGAGCAATTTCCTCACTGATCCTCGCACCAGAATGTCAAACTTCTTAAGCGTACTAAGAAGCGTGCAGCTAAGAGTTAGAAGATGATATACCCCTGGCAGCACGTGACATCTAAGTGCGAAAAACCGTTGTTGTGGTTTCAGTAGCGCCTTTGTCAGCTTATTTATTGCAGCTATAAGTTAGTGTTCTGGTCTGCACAATGAGCGTCCCTCAGACGTAAAGGGAACGCCCAAATACTTCCATTCATCAGATCTTTTCAGGGCGGGCAAAATTCGATCAGCTACCTTGAAACGTGTTTTGCTGTCTACCGCAGACTTCTTAACGTGCGGAACATTTCGAATAGATACTGTGAAGGATTTGGCGGCGTTAACGTTCAATCCGCACTGCTAGAGATAGTCAAGAGCATAGTCGAGTGTCAGTTGGAGCCCCTGAGCGGTCGAGGCGACGAACATCACACCGTCGGCAAAGGCCAAACCATTTTAGTGGTAAGAGCCTAGCTCGACACCGATATGCGCTTGCATCCCACACAGCAATCTGTCCAGTAGGATGTTAAACAACATGGGAGAAAGCGGGTCGCCCTGCTTTACTCCGCACGTCGGATGAATCCTTCTCAGTGATCGCCTTCACAAACTAAATAAGTGAAGCTGTTTTCATACACGTATTCGATGTAAGCCACCATCGACTGAGGAACTCCATGAGCCCTCAGCGATGCAAAAATAGCTTTGTGAGAGACTTAAGCAAACGGTTTCGCGATGTCCATAGATGCCAGGTGGACGGGCTTAAATTGGCGTCTATAGTATCGGAGAAGCAAGTCCAGGCTAAAGGTGTTCTCTGCACATCCATCAAGAGGAAGGAAGGCTGTCTGCTTTCGATCCAGAGGAACAGTACGTACAAGGCGGGTCGAAAGTACCTTGTGGAAGGACCGAGCCAAAACCGACGAGACCGTAATTGGTCTCAAGTCGCCAAGCTCGGTAGCATTATCCTTCTTGGGGATAAAAACCGTCCTGGATTCAAGGAGCCATTCCGGTATCTTCGCGCAGCCCATAAATACGTTATAGACCTTGCAAAGGATACCCACTGGAACAGCACGTAGCTGCCTCACAGTGATCAGGTCCGGACCAGTTGATAAGCCCATTCCTGGAAACGCTCCGCGGACTTCTTCGGCTACAATCGGCTTCCACAGTTCCTCCAGAGTAGAGTCTCCTTGAGTCAGAGAAGGAGAACTATCACACGAAGCGGTAAAAACTGCTTCCCAATAGGGAGCCATGACCGCCTTGCCGGGCATGGCGGCAGCCTCCTTGCCCTTCAAGATGGAGCGAGGCGCTTTGTATGGGTTCTTAGCCCATGCACGCTGCACACGAGCATAATCAGCTCGGCGCCTTTTTCGACTGGAGACTGCCTCGTGTGTAGATATCCTCTGACATCTCTATTTGTGTGGAGCTGGGAAGATCTCTCTAACGTATAGAGAGATCTCTTCCAGTAGAGAATTTCTGTTCAAGTCTTTAGCCTGGCAGCATATTCGTTTCAAGTGAGCTATATTACAGCCCGTATCAGGTAGATCGTTCGTATTCGATATGGCAGTGAGAAAGATATTGCTCAGGTCCCCACTATATTGCTGGATGGACGGGCAAGGAAAGAAGCTGTTTCCAGTCGTCTTAATTCTTCGAGCGCTCTCTCTACACTCTCTTTATAGTGTGCATACTGCCTATGCCCCTTTATGGCTTCTAACGTTCGATTGAGGTGGCTAGCATGCAGAGCCTGATTTATAAATCTCTCGCCTGCAATTTTTAGGCGAGCCTCGCTTCGCGCTAGAAGAGCAGACTCCTCAGCTGACCAGGGAGCTTTTACGTTCGATATTTTGGAACTCAGTTGTTGGTCGTTCCAGTCTTTATGTTGGTGCTGAGGTGCGCCCCTCTTCCACGAGAGGTAGCAAAAGTCTTGTTGTAACCGGGCACCAAGCAAGGGTACTCGTCAGGTTGCGCAGTGGGAACAGGTTGGACACCAACAGCCCCTGGTGAGTCAGTCGGGCCGGACGAGCCTGAGGGCCCGCCGGAAGCTTATCCCATCCGAGGCTTGTTTTGTCCGATAGTGCAAACTGTAATCGGTCGAGTGGTCTGGCAACCCCCAAGACCGTTAGACGCAGAGGCAGCTGTTGGTTTCTCCTCACTAGGAGGATACTACCTAGCGGGAACCACGAAGAGGTCGCTGCTTGCTAATCTATGACTCTCACTAATTCGTAATAAAATAGATGASGAGATATTAGGCATAATTAAGAGAGTCATAGTTACTCCCACCATTTACCCGCGCTTTCTTGAATTTCTTCAGGTTGACATTCAGAGCACTAAGCAGAAATCACATTGTGTCCAAATGTGAGGGCCATCGCAATGCTTTGTTTTAATTAGACAGTCGGATTCCCCTAGTCCGTGCCAGTTCTGAGCTGAGCGTTGAATGGCGGCCGAACAGGACGACCGTAACGGATAAACCGAAAGGAAGCCTCGCAGCAAGGAAGATCCGCGGGAGGCCTTATTCCGAAATTACGGATCCAATTTGCTTACTTCCCTTACCTGCATTAGTCTATCGACTAGAGGCTCTTTACCTTGGAGATCGCTGCGGATATGGATACGAAACGGCGCCACACCTCCACGTGGCCCTCTCCTAATTTTTCAACGTCCGAGGGGAAGATCCGGACACCGCCGCAACTGCGGTGCTCTTCGCGTTCCAAACCCTATCTCCCTGCTAGAGGTTTCCAGGGAATTTAAACGCTTATACAGAAAAGAAAACTCTTCCCGGATCTATCGACGGCGTCTCCTGGTCATTTTGGGTTACCCCGACGAACTCTCTTACGAGGGCCCGATTTGCAAGCGGTTCCGCTGCTGGGTTCCGGAATAGGAACCGGATTTCCTTTCGCCCGACGGACGTGTGTCGTTATTAATAAAACAACATTTTGTCTGCACACCATCATCGACATAGGATTTCTCTTAGGGCTTAGGATCGACTGACTCGTGTGCAACGGCTGTTCACACGAAACCTTTCTTCACGTCAGTCCTCCAAGGCCTCGGGGGAGTATTTGCTTCTACCACCAAGATCTGCACCGACGGCGGCTCCAGGCAGGCTCACGCTCAGACCCTTCTGCGCACACCGCCGCGACCCTCCTACTCGTCAGGGTTTCGTAGCGGCGCCCGAGTAAACCCGGGCCAACCACCACACTTGCCGCTGACGGCAGAGAATAGGCGCGACGCTTCAGCGCCATCCATTTTTAGGGCTAGTTGCTTTGGCAGGTTAGTTGTTACACACTCCTTAGCGGATTTCAACTTCCATGGCCACCGTCCTGCTGTCTTAAGCAACCAACGCCTTTCATGGTATCCCATAAGCGTCGCCTTAGTCGCTCTAACTTTGCGTTTGGTTCATCCCACAGCGCTAGTTCTGCTTACGCAAATTGGCCCACTTGGCACTCTGATCCAAAATCTCTCGTGGCTTCATAGTTCAAAAAGGCCAGAGATCTCACCCATTTAAAGTTTGAGAATAGGTTGAGGTCGTTTCGGCCCCAAGGCCTCTAATCATTCACTTTATCAGATGAAACTCGTTTACGTTCAATAAGAACAAACGAGTGCCAGCTATCCTGAGGGAAACTTCGGAGGGAACCAGCTACTAGATGGTTCGATTAG
>NW_014569983.1:56621-58749 GCF_001313835.1 Polistes canadensis
CTTCACTTTCATTGCGCCTTTAGGTTTTAGAGTCCCAATGACTCGCGCACATGTTAGACTCCTTGGTCCGTGTTTCAAGACGGGTCCTGAGAGTACCCCTGATGCAACCCTTTTTTTTTTTCTTTTCGTCAGAAGGAAAAACCTTTAAAAGGCACTCTGGTCCCAGTACCTAGGGAAGTGTCAGATCTTTACCGCCAAAAAAATCCACCCAAAACTAAACTAACATGCATAGGAGGAAACAGGCGCATCACACGGTCTATGCATACCATGCCCAAATGCCCCTCCTCAAAAAGCTTAGCTGGAATTCGCCATACTCTCGACATTCACACATTCATTACACACTTCTCCTACATCAGTTCGCACTCAACAGTAGATATTTCTCTCCGGAGGCGCTTACATCACGCATACCAAGGCGCACTTAACAGTTAGGCTTTATCCCTCCTGTGGACGTAACTTGACCTAGTTTATATACATTATGCATTACGGATTCTTATCCTACAACCCTTTTTTTTTTTTTTGTCTCGTCGGTTGGAAAACCTTGCATAGGCCTTCTAGGCCCGGTACCTAGAGGAGTGTCGGATTTCTACCAGCTAAAAACCACGCGCGTGCATACTCATTCATTCCCATCCGCAGGAGGGGTGGGTGGGTCCGCGTTTCGTTGCGCAATTCACACCCCACTCCTCCAGGGTCGCCTAGCCTTCATCCATTCCTTTTCATTCAAGGCCATCACACACACACTGACAAATACACGATCTATATATCTTACTAACTAAACGCGCGATATATACCCTAGACTAACTCCGTCATAAATAGCATGCAAGCATATATACAGCTTAGGACTAGCTCCTGCTCACTCCCTACATGCGGTCAAGGCGCCTCCCGGGTCGTCTATGGCCCTGCCCGAGGGAAGGGGGGGAGCTTTACATACCATCAATCTTAGTCGCCTCTTACGACAAGCAGGGAATACTGTGGCAGAATTCTACTTTCGAGGAGAGATTTTGGACAGATTTATCGTTCGAGTTTTGCTAAAGGACGATTCAACAATACAAGCAATCGAATTTATTTATCCCTTTTATATCGAATATTTAGCCGATTTTCTGGCGACAACCAATTAAAAATACGATATAATTACGAGAAAATTTGATGCGAATCGATTAAACTGATCGTACTATCAGTCAAAAATTATTTAATTTTCTTATGTTATTCATATGGAGAACATTTTCTCTTAAGCAACAAATAGATATATTTCTTCAAAGCAGAATATCCAACACGACTCTTGTGTCGAACTATGAAGTTATTACTACTCTCTATACGTATATACGCACAAGAGCATGCATTATCTCCCATCGTTCGTTTAAGTTTTTACGAGCATAATGTGTTTCGCAGGCTCTTTCGGTCATATATATATGTAGGATTTTTAATAGGAAAAACAGTTTTATTCTAATCTCTATTACAAAACGCAATAACTCTCTCTTACATCGCTCAACACTCACTGCCCTTTGTCGAWCGTGCATTCATTCGTCGCATCCACACCGTCCTTTATTTCGTCCGTTGTATCCGGTTACTTAAAATCTAACAAATGTCTATCGCCTTATGCTTACAAACCAGCGTCTTTGTCGACAGACCTAAAAGATAAGACGGCGACGCTTACCATCTCCTACATACATATTCTCATTCATACATTCTTTTTTCAAGCAAAATCTTTTTAAATATCGAATATTGATAATTTTTCAAAGTTCACATTGAAAAATGGATACTTTGAAAATATTTCAAAAGACGGTTTATCCAACAGCACCGTCCGTACGTTCTATCGCACGTTACTTAGAGTCGAACTTAGACTCATTCGCTCTAGGGCATTTTGGAACACCCGAAGCATACGTCCCCTTATATATACCGAATATGCCGCCAAGCGATGGACGGTTAAATGCACGGTCTCTAATGGGAGAAAACCTCCCAAGCAGGTCCGAAATCACCGGTCCTCGAAAAACTTAGTTTTTTCAACTGAAATGGTCAAATTTCATATTATCATTTTCAAAAAAATTATCCTAACCAACATTTATACAAAGTTTAGTTTGACGTTAAATAATTTTAAACAATTGTTTAACAATTAAAATTATTATTATTATTA
>NW_014569983.1:59415-76631 GCF_001313835.1 Polistes canadensis
GAACCGATTGAAATGTCTTAACGAAAATTTATATACAGCCTTGTTTTAAGGTAAAATTTATTAAACAATTGTTAAAAAATTAAAAAATTTATTATTTTGCAATAAAAATTGTTATAAACAAATTACAATAAAAAATAAGTTTTTTTTTAATTAAACCAACAGAGATGTAAAATATACTACGTTTATAATATTTTTTTTATTTATAACAAATGGATAAAATCTGAACCGACTGAGATATATTAGCGAAAATTCATATACAGCTTTGTTTAATTTTTAACTTTAATAAGCAATTGTTTAAAAATAAATATATTTATTATTATAAAAAAAAAAGTTTTACCATTACTAAGTACAATAGTCCCATGATTTTTACATAACCGCATCGCTTTACCATAGTCGCACGACTTTACAAGTCGACCGGCACGACTTTTTTCCAAGTCCTTTAGTCGCATCATTTAACAAGTCATCTGGCTTGATTTTTTTCCAAGTCCTTTAGTCGCATCAGTTTACAAGTCGACCGGCTCGAATTTCTTCCAAGTCCTTTAGTCGCATCATTTTACAATTTTTACAATAGTCATTTATCATCAAAACGAGTCTTTTCTCTATCCATAAAATATAAATATATCTTATGTAGAGAAAGTTCTTTCCGTTCTAATGTCTTATGACTAATCCCTCTTGATATACACAATATTGGATATTATTAGGGGTCTCGTCTATCCGACAAGACGAATCCCCAAGCCAAGGGCTGAGTCTCAACAGATCGCAGCGTGGTAACTGCTCTACCGTGTACAACACCCCGCCAGGTACCTAGGTCGTCTACAGACGATTTCGAGTCTCGACATCGAACTGTGAGACCCAAAATCGACCGTAAGAGACCGTGCCATTGCTCGGTGTGATCCCGGCAACGGTCGTTGGTCCCGTACGGCAAAATGGCTCGGGCGATGACCGGCCCAAAGACCGATCACCTAGTAGTTTCACATTGTTTTGAGCCTTTCGACTCACGAGACTCCTAGAGATATCGTTGTCTCCTTTGACTAGAAAGGATACGGCCTTAGAGGCGTTCAGGCATAATCATACGGATAGTAGCTTCGCACCACCGGCCGCTCGACCGAGTGCGTGAACCAAATGTCCGAATCTGCGGTTCCTCTCGTACTGAGCAGGATTACTATCGCAACGACTAGTCATCAGTAGGGCAAAACTAATCTGTCTCACGACGGTCTAAACCCAGCTCACGTTCCCTGTTGGCGGGTGAACAATCCGACGCTTAGCGAATTCTGCTTCGAAATGATAGGAAGAGCCGATATCGAAGGATCAAAAAACGACGTCGCTATGAACGCTTGGCTACCACAAGTCAGTTACTTGTTACTTACTTCAGTTACTGTGGTAACTTTTCTGGCACCTCTTGCTGAAAACTCTTCAAGCCAAAAGGATCGATAGGCCGTGCTCTCGCAGTCTCTATGCGTACTGAACATCGAGATCAAGCCAGCATTTGCCCTTTTGCTCTACGCGAGGTTTTTGTCCTCGCTGAGCTGGCCTTAGGAAACCTGCGTTATTCTTTGACAGATGTACTGCCACAGTCAAACTCCTCGCCTGGCAGTGTCCTCGAATCGGATCAYGCGGGAGTATTAACGGCGATCGGCGAAAGCCTCACGCCACTCTTACACGCTTGGCTCTAGAACACCGTGACAATCGAGCACAAGGGCTCGAAGCACGCNCGCCACTCTTACACGCTTGGCTCTAGAACACCGTGACAATCGAGCACAAGGGCTCGAAGCACGCGCTCCGCCTAACCGAGTAAGTAAAGAAACGATGAAAGTAGTGGTATTTCACCGGCGATGTCGCCATCTCCCACTTATATAATAATATTTATTCAATATTGAACAAATGTTTCCTCCTTGGAGAGAGGGTTTAATACAATCGACTCTTCTACATGAGGGAGGAAAATTACATAAGTATAAGAGATATAATGGTTTCTGAAATAAATTAAATATATAAAGAAAGTAGAAAGTAGTAAAAATTGTATAAAAAACCATTAAATATAATACTAGTTCAAATAAATGTTGTAAATATAATTTTGTATGTAATATGTATATAAAAAAAAGAAAAAAGAAAAAAAAAAAGAAAAAAAGAAAAATGGCGTGTCGAAAATATAAAGTATAAATAAGTATTAAGATTTAATAAATTAATAAATAAATGGTAGGTTTTAATAAATAGATATATAAAATCGCGACTCGACTTACGCCGGTCTCCCCCACGACCGAGGAGTCCGGTTCACCGTGGCAAGGTTTTACAGAATTTGTCGCGTTAGTACTGTCGGACACCGGACACATGTTCGACGTAGATATCGCGGGGCCAACGGATGGTTTCACTGACCATCAGCCTTCTCATCATGCCAGCATATCTTTTGTGGGCACGGAGGAGACCAATGACGTGTTCATTCCGCAGGTCCCACGCACCGAGAGCGCCGACCGTGAATGGGACGATAGAGACCTCGTAGCCGTGCTGCCGGAGATCATTGGCCAGGGGAGTGTATTTTGCTACTTTGATGAATCTAGTCTCCTCGATGGCCTCCCTCCGGTTTTCAAAAGGCACGGCTACATCAATAATAAGGACTTTTTTTGTCCGGATCACAATGTCAGGCCTAAGACTTGCATTCAAAGTGTCGACGCCCTCGACAGTCCGGTTGACCGATACGGTTCCAGGCATCCGGTTTGCCCTCACCAGACGCTCCACGATAGCGTCATGTCGAAGCTGCCTCGCGGCCGAGTGCGGTCCGCAATGGTTCAGAACGTGCGGGATCGTCTCGGTCTCCCCGCATCGTCGGCAACGCTTGTCACCCTCCCCCCAACGTCTTGCTCCGTTAAGAGGCAAGACGCCAAGGCGAGCTCGGTGGATGAAGCGCCAATCGGCGAAGCAGGTATTCCTCCCGTCCCGCATAAAGTGACTCGAATATGGACATCGAGAGTAGACTTCAAACGCCTTACCTTGGTCAGGCTTGGCGAGAAGCCTCTCCCGGTACCGCGCAATAATTGCGGACCGCAATCGACCAACGATTTGGCTCCTTGATGACGACGTAACGCGAACCGTCCGGCCCCCACTAGCTCGGCACCCCAGGGAGATTTCTTGGCGCTCCCCACACCATTCCCACTTGTATAGAAAAAAAACAACCCCACGCCGCGCAGCGCTTCTAGCCCTTGACCAGAGTGAGGAAGCGTCCCTCGAAGGTCCGGAGAAATCTGCTGTGATTTCTCCGGACAGATAGCTGACAAGGTCATCGTTGTTAGGAGGGCGTTTCAGCCACCGAGAGACTGCTTCCCTCAGCGATTCCCAGTCCAATGCTCTGACACTCGAATCTAAAGATGTTAAAAGTTTAAAAGCATGTGCCAGTGTAAGAGCATCGGCCAGGTCTGCGAGCGGGAGGAGTCCGCCTCTTCCCTCCCTAGGGGGTAGGAAAACTACCTCCGCGCTCGCTCGCTGAGGTAGGTTCAGCCACCCCTTGGCTGCCATTTTGATGATCTTGTCCGCTAATTTCAGGGGACTCTTCTTCACTCGTGCAGTTCCGAGGCAAAAATCCAGACGTGGTAGCAGGAAACTCGCAACCGCGTCCAGCTTCTGCCACGGGGCCAAAAGGCAACTGCATCGACTGCGCGAACGTCATTGATTAAGCCGGAAATAGTTTCATACGGCGTTTGATTATTATTGAACCCTGTCGGTGTGCCGAGGTGATCGTAGGACTCCCCTTCACCTAACGGTCTCATTTCATCCTTCTGAATCATGAGGCGCGTCGGCTGGACTCGCCTCACTGATCTCCCTCTACCGATGTGGATGGAGGCACATTTTCTCGCATTAAAGGCGAGGCTAGACGAGCGCGCTACATCCCCCACTCTAGCTAGGAGTGTCCTCATCTCCCCAGGCGTGCCCGCAAGCAGGGCCACGTCATCTGCGTAGACTAAGTTGTTATAGTTTTTATTAAATAATTTGTATCCCACTTCGAGGCCGCATAGCGGGCGTATGACAGCCTCGAAGGTGAGATTAAAAATTATGGGACTTAACGGACAGCCCTGCTTAACGCCAGAGAGGATAGGGACAGGCTCCGTGAGACCGTTTCCCCCCCTGATACGGGTGGCGACCCCCCCCCCATAAAGATTTTGAATTAAATGAATTATTTTAGTGGGTACTTGATGGCGACGGAGTGCGTCAAAAATAGCCGCTTGGAGGACCGATCCAAACGCGTTTGCGAGGTCCAACCAGGCGACGACTAACTCCTTTCCCTTTTTTCTAGCATCCGTCAATACCTCTTGTAAGATGAAGTTATGCTTCACGCACCCCTTAAAAGGGAGAAATCTCTTCTGGGAAGCGCTGATTCTATCATTGTTTCGCGCCCAGCCGGTCAAACGGTAGGCAATTACCGCCGCGAATAGCTTGGCGGTGGTGTTCCCCATCGCTATTGGACGGTAATTGCCCAGGTTGCCCCTGTCTCCCTTTTTGTACAGGAGTACAGTGTTAGACTCCTTCAAGGGGGCAGGGACAGTCTCCAGCCTCAAACAGGCGTTGAACATTGTCGTAAGGACGTAGAAACCCGGGTCAGAAACTCTCAGATCGAGATAAGAGCGTCCGTCCGGCCCAGGAGATGAGTTCTTCATTTTCCAGAGCCGGGCCGTGACTGCCTCTTGACTGAGACCAGCGACCAGGGCGCCGTTGGAATCTTCATTTGGAGCCTGTTGCGAGAAGACGTCAGGCAATTCGACCCCACCGGTGTATGCAGCGTGAACTGTAGTGAAATGCTGGCGGGTCCGGCCACAGTCTGCGAAGCGGACTGTGGCCGGACCCGCCAACACCTCACGCACCGCACGCTGCCTTTTGGTGCGATACAACCGCTGAAGCCGCGCTGCCTGACGCGTCCTCTCCTGACCCGTGGTCGGAACCATCTGGGAAGCAGGAGCAATCTGTTGTCCCGCATTGACCGGCTGGACGCGTCCAACCCTGGCTGGACCTCCTCTCCGTGGTGGTATTTGAGAGCTGAGGAAAGTAGCTACTCTTCTAGCTGCGATCTCCAGCTCTTCGACGAAGGACACGGACTCGATGACGCGAATCTTCGCGTTTGGCAGCGAATCGACGCTCGAAGGACGCACGGCGTTGACGGCGCGCCTCCGGACACCTATTCGCCGCTGCGTTCCGAGGTGACGTCGTCCTCGAGACCGGCCTCCGACTCGTACCCCCAACGGGGAGGAGCTCCTCGCCGGTACTGGCGGATGCCGACGCTCCTCCGTCGTCATCCCTAGCTAGAATTTCGAAAGAATTATTTAAATTTAAATTAGAATTAGAATTATTGAAAATGTCGCCACCCTATCAGTGGGGGAAAAACCCGTACTAACGGGACTCGCGCGACCTGGGCCTCGCGGCCTCGGACCCTCCGCACTCATGCTATGTCTATAGCTCCCCCCCCGGGAGCGCAGTACTCGTGTTAGGGGGCGTCTTCACTTCTGCGGGGGTGGTACCTCTTACTGAAGACGTCGGAGAGACTCTACTCGGCCCAGGTCGTTGGACTGGAGGGATATTCGCAGGAAGAGGCAACCCGTGGACATTTTTATAGTGCATGGTCACCGCGCGACGCTGAAACACGCCGTTGCCGGTGAAACCACAAACGCTACATTTTGCTAGAACTTTAGCCTCTTTCTTATGGGCAAATTTAACATGTATTGCAAGGTCCTCGAGCCGCTTCGCCCCCGCGAATACACCATCCCGGCGTCCAAACCCGCGAAAACGTCCTACCGCCGCGGTAGGACAGAGCTCGCTGGTGAGCTCTGCAGCGACAGGATAAAGGACATAAATTACCCTATCGCCGTTCATTTCGCCTGGATGACAAGTACGAGAGCAGGACGAATAAGTTAACAAAAAAGTGTATAAATAAAATCGACGAAAAGGTCAATAGGGACAAGTCAGTAAAATAAAATAAAAATAAAAATAAAATAAATTAGAATAAAGTCAGTCAGTGAAATAAGATTACAAAATGTAAAATTGGGAAAAAATGAAAAAATRAGAAATAAGAATATGAAAAATAAAAATAAAATTAAAAATGAAAATAGGGGGTGAATTAAAATTTCTGGAAAATCGGAAAATCCAGAAAATCCAGAAAATGAAAATTTTGGAAAATCCGGAAAATTAAAAATTGAACAATAAATAAAATAAAAATAAAAATAAAGGGGGTAGAATAATAGGTTAAAATATTTGTCAAAAGGTAAGATAATAAATTATGACGATGACAAATAAATTATCAAAAAAAAAAAAAAAAAAAGTAATAAATTAACATAAAAAATTAATTAATACCCGCTTCACATACCTATCTTAGGAGAGGAGTAGGTAGGACGGTGACAGCAACGGAAATTAGCACACCGAATATCGCAAAATCAAAAAATAAATAAAATAGAATAAAATTTAACTAAGAGTTCGCCCGGCATATATACATACACGGTGTGCGAAACGAAAATGTCAAATAAATTAAATACTACACCTCTCATGTCTCCTTACAGTGCCAGACTAGAGTCAAGCTCAACAGGGTCTTCTTTCCCCACAAATTTTTCCAAGCCCGCTTCCTTGGCAGTGGTTTCGCTAGAAAGTAGATAGCGACAGTTGGAATCTCGTTAATCCATTCATGCGCGTCACTAATTAGATGACGAGGCATTTGGATATTTTTTTTTTTTTTTTTTTTTTTTTTTTTGTTTCGTGGCAGTGAGGAACGCTTTTACGCAGACTTACCGCGTCGCTCAAAAAAGGTAAGTACTGTGTGACTCTGGCCGAAACCAACTACCCACTAAACCTCACGGAATTACCCTGCACGGCATGGTCTCCAGGCCATTCAGACACCTCCCTGTCTTTCACCTTACTAAACTCTGACGCCTGGTCATCGTAATGCAACCCAACGCCACCAGCAGCTTCGTCATAAAGGCATTATGCCGTCCCGTGATATCTCATCCCGGAGCCGACCACCCATATGATATATCCCCTCGCGGGGCTTACTACTGCGCTCTATAGTCGGTACGAGAGTGAAGGTCCCCATCGACGTAGCAGCAAGTCTAGCAAGATGTCCGTATGTGCGTGGTGAGAAAATTAATTTCCACCCGAGCAATTCGAGAACCGAAGTTCGCGTTCATTTAAGGCGACGTCCACATATGTGAACGAACGCCGTAAATCGCTGTGCTTTTCAGCAAGCAGAATGGTATTATATAGGGGACTCGTCTAGTCAACAAGACAATTCCCCTTACACGCCTTAAATTTTTTTTTTTTTTTTGTTTTTTTTTTGTTTCGTGGCAGTGAGAAATGCGTTTACGCAGACTTACCACGTCGTTCAAAAAAGGTAAGTACTGTGGGACTCTGGCCGAAACCAACTACCCACTAAACCTCACTGCCCACGGCATTATTGCGTGCTGCCGACTTTAGATTGAAGTGTGCACGTTGCCCTATTACCAGTTCGTTCAATTTTAACACAAACAGCTTACCAATTCCAGCTCTTGGTAGCGTTTTACCAGGTCTTATGGTAATGCCAGTCATCTTGTTCCATCTGCTCCAGTTCGTATGACTGCCACGAATCACCCTCAGGGTAATAAACCCTAAGAGTGCTCGTGACAGTCCCATTGCCAGCAACCCGTTCGCCGAACTCGCCGACCAAATCCCGCGTGACGAGAGCGTACAAGTGCGAAAATAAATGTCGGTTGGTCGGACATTATACTTTTTGCCGATTTCAGACCTCAGGTCCTCATTTTCGGCATAGTACGCGCGCTTTCTCTCGTGTGCACTGTCTAAAGCCGTCGCTCCACTGACTACCTGTGCATCAATTACCATTCCTTGCAGCAACGAGGTCAGGTTTTCTGACCCCCTGACTCGTGCGGATCCTCGGCTCCAATTCAACGTCCCACCTTTGGTCACGAAGGCCGGACCTTAGCACTGCGCAAATCGCGTTGTGTCTCATTATCCGGCCGCCGTGGGTACGATGGCACGACTGGATAACGTGGGCTGCTGTTTCAGTTGCCTGACAGCCAGCACGACACGATATATCCGAGCCGATTCTCCGTACACCACGAGATGTTCGGGTTTTCGTGGCCAAGGCGTTGATCCGGACATGATGGTACTGGACAAAGTCMCGTCCGGTCAACGCCATCCCCCATTGTACCCAAGAGCTGGATGCCGAGACTTTTGCGCTTTCGCGCAACTCGCGTCCATCCACATACTTATGGAGGGCCTCAGACCACCATCTGTCGACATCCTGTTTGCTGCGCAGAGCCTCACCGTTATTTTTGGTGAGCGCACGACAAGCCCATCTTATTCGGTTCTGTACCCAGGCTTCATCGTGCGCGGCTTTGGCCGCTGGTGATGTTGACTGTGCCATGCCGTCCAGTCGTTCGATAATACGGCATAGCACTGCTGTTTCGAATGATGATATGCCAAGACCCCCTTCACGCGTTGGTGCGTGAAAATATGCTTTGGGCACGTCAGGACGAAGGCGGAGCCATTTTTGAGCAGAGGACCGCACCTGCCGATCCAAGGACTTCATCATTCCAATGGTAGTGCCAGCTAGTACGAGTCGATGGTATAACCGAGACAGAAGAATAGATCTTATAATATAAAGCCGCTGTTGCGGTTTAAGTGGGGCTTTCGTTATCCTCTGTAACTCGACCGTCAGTGTCCCGCCGACCTTCTACGGCCCAATTGGTCTAAAGTCCACCCACAAGTACCACCACTCTTGCGAGGGCGATAGCTGTGCAATTTTTGCACCCTTTAGTTCGAACTAAGGGTTCGGTAAGACTTTAGACCTCTTGGCTTTGCCGGACGGAACCACTGAGAGGGCCGAGCACTTTGAGGTACTAAACTCCAGCCCCACACCTTCTGCTATCTCCTCGATCGTCTTCACCAGTACTCCCATGCCTTGAATCGTAGATGCCACAAGTATCGTATCGTCAGCGTACAGCAAGGTGTTGATGCGTGTGCCACCCAGGTCGTATCCAACATCTGATGGTAAAGGGCGAATGCGGATAAGGGTCGACAGCGCGTCGCCTTAGCGAACACCCCTGCCGACGTGTATCGGCTCTTATCGTGAGCCCCCGACTTCTAAGTATGTTATGCTACGCGAGTAGGTATAGCTTACATATTCGATCATGCCCTCAGGCATATTACATTCCCTAAGCACTGCCGTAATAGCCTCGTGACTCCCGCTATCAAATGCCTTTGCGCAGTCCAGGGAGACTATATGTAGCTCCCTGAGCATGCGTTTGGCATCGTCTAGCAATGAGGCGAGGACTGAGATATTCTCCGTGCATCCGTCCAACAGACAACGCTGCCTGACGTTAATCAAATCAACGCTGCGAAGGCGGACGGCGAGAATTTTATGCATCTGCCGTACAACAAAAGATGCAATGCTGATCGGGCGAAAGTCAGCTGCTGTCTTGGCTTCGTGCTTTTTCGGAAGGAAAATTGTCCTACTCGCTAGCATCTCTGTCGGGAAGCCTCCTCTTGCCATTATGATGTTGTACAAGAGGGTACGGATCATCACCGGCACACTAAGCCATTGTCTAGCCGAGACACCGTCGATACCAACTGCGGAATTAAGTGGAACATTTATTCGTTCTACTTCCACTTGTGAGATGGGGCGCCAAAGACCCTGTGGCTTGGTCTTGCTATGTCTTTCTGCAGCGAGCGTGTATGACGTGGACTCACGGGCCATTATCGGTCACTAGTAGTCAGCTATAAGCTGTAGACTGGAGGGACGTGGTCCGCTTGCACCATCCAACACCTCTCTCGCTATTCGCCAAGGTTCTTACCGAACTGATCTTGCGTTCGGGCGTACGCCCTTCGTCTCTTCCGCCAAGATGGTATTTTGTTCGAATCGACTGGGGTGTGCACATTTGGTCGGTCAGCACCAGACCGCCGAGAAGCTGGAGGGAACACACTTTCATAGTCTCTCTAGCGTGTTTTCGTTTCTTAACAGTTCCCCGGAAAGCCTGGACCGGTCCTCCGACAAACCTTGACTCCGAGGAGCACTGGCGTTGCCGCTACCACTACCCACGTCGTCCGGACTTTTGACAGCCCGGAGTTCCTGAATAGCAGCAGCGAMAAGATGTTTATAATCGGCTCGACGCCTCACACCCTTGATAGAATCAAGAGTGCGGCCGCCTAGCCTTTGAGAGAGAATAAATTCGTTTATAAATTTAACTCTACTCAAGACGCCTTGGGCCTCCACACGAGTCAACAGCCTACATTCCTCCGGTGACCACCACTTTTTTTCCTTCTCGACGGAAATGGCAGCATTAGCTACCTCTAGGTGGGCCGCCCTAACATGCACACCCAAGCCCCGCTTCGTCGCAAACGACCTGAGACATTCTTGGCATTGATGCACATCATCAGTGTTGTTCAGTGTACTGGTTGCTTCCTGCAATGTATTAGGAACAGGACTGGCAAATTTGCTAGCATTCGCTGCTTGTGTCATATCCATGGATCCAGCAGTCCGAGCCGGGTTTCTTCGCTGCTGGAAATATACTTTCCTAGTATTTTTCGAGCCTACAGAAAAAGGCCATGCCGGGTTGGCAGCCTAACATAGCCTGGAGGAGGACCTCCTGTCTCTCCCTCGTTCAACGTTCGCCACACCCTCAGACAGGGAGAGACCTGGGTTATTCACCCGTGGCGAGCGACGCAGAGGCAGCTGTTAGTTTCTCCTCCTCAGGAGGATACTACCTAGCGGGAACCACGAAGAGGTCGCTGCTTGCTAAACTATGACTCTCACTAATTCGTAATAAAATAGATGACGAGATATTAGGCATAATTAAGAGAGTCATAGTTACTCCCGCCGTTTACMCGCGCTTGCTTGAATTTCTTCACGTTGACATTCAGAGCACTGGGCAGAAATCACATTGCGTCAACAACAGTGAGGGCCATCGCAATGCTTTGTTTTAATTAGACAGTCGGATTCCCCTAGCCCGTGCCAGTTTTGAGCTGAACGTTGAATGGCGGCCGAAAAGGACGACTGTAACGGATAAACCGAAAGGAAGCCTCGCAGCAAGGAAGATCCACGTGAGGCCAAGGCACGCGACCGAGCTCGGATCCCAGTTACGGTTCCCGAAACTGTTCACCTCGCCCAGGCCCGGTACGTCAGCCAGACCCGCTTCCCTACCAAGCTCGACACGCCCCGCTTGTCAGAGCTAATCCCTATTCAGAAGTTACGGATCCAATTTGCCGACTTCYCTTACCTACATTAGTCTATCGACTAGAAACTCTTTACCATGGAGAACTGCTGCGGACATAGGTACGGACCGGCGCGAAACCTCCACGTGGCCCTCTCCTAAATTTTCAACGTCCGAGAAGAAGACCCGGACACTGCTGCAACTGCGATGCTCTTCGCGTTTCAAACCCTATCTCCCTGCTAGAGGTTTCCAGAAAACTAGAACACTCATACAGAAAAAAAAACTTTTCCCGGATCTCCCGACGGCGTCTCCAGATCATTTTGGGCTACTCCGACGAACTCTCTTACGGGAACCCGAATTGCAAGCGGTTCCACTGCCGGTATCCGGAGTATGAACCGTATTCCCTTTCGCCCAACGGCCGTGTGTCTTTAATAATAAAACAACATTTTGTCTGCACACCATCATCGACATAAGATTTCTCCTAGGGCTTAGGAATAATTTACTCGATTAAAACGGCAGTTCACACGAAACTCTTCTCCACGTCAGTCCTTCAGGGCCTCGCTGGAGTATTTGCTACTACCACCAAGATCTGCACCGACGGCAGCTCTAGGCAAGCTCACGTCCAGACCCTTCTGCGCACACCGCCGCGACCCTCCTACTCGTHAGGGCTTCATAGCGGCGCCCGAGTAAACCCGGACTAACCGCCACACCTGCCGCTGACGGCAGAGCATGGGCGCGACGCTTCAGCGCCATTCGTTTTCAAGGCTAGTTGCTTCGGCAGGTGAGTTGTTATACACTCCTTAGCGGATTCCAACTTCGATTCCTGCTTTCTTAAGCAACCAACGCCTTTCATGGTATCCTATAAGCGTCGACTTAGGCGCCATAACTTTGCGTCTAGTTTATCCCATCCCACAGCGCCAGTTCTGCTTACCAAAATTGGCCCACTTGGCACTCTGATCCGAAATCTCTTGTGGCTTCATAGTTCAAGAAAGCCAGAGATGTCACCTATTTAAAGTTTGAGAATAGGTTGAGGTTGTTTCGGCCCAATGGGTTCTAATCATTCGCTTTACCAGATGAGACTCGTTTACGTTCAATAAGAACAAACGAGTGCCTGCTATCCTGAGGGAAACTTTGGAGGAAACTTTTAGATGGTTCGATTAGTCTTTCGCCTTTATAACCAGTTCCGACGATCGATTTCCGACCTCCATTAGGGTTTCCCCTGACTTCGTCCTGACGAGTGTCTGTACGATCGGAATCGATCGTGAGCGAGAAATTCACGTTTTGTAAAACGCGCCTTTAGTCCGATATTAACGGTCGTATCCCCACCACTCGGCGGCGAGTGCGTACGCTCTGCTGGACCTATTATCAACGTTATTCGTCCTATTCTTTCGCTGAACGCTTAAGAGAACACTTCATATAATACAAGCGAACTTCGTAGACGTTCCAAACATCCCAGGTGTAGGGCAATCACATCCTAGAGTCAACGATAGAAACGTAACGGACAGCAGAGGCGGTAATTAATGGTAAAGAAAAGGAGAGGCGATACGAAACGGTAAGAAACAGTCTTTATTGGTACCAATCAGTTCAAACGGATTAACGAGAGGAGCGGTACCACGTGCGTTGCCCGTAAGTGACAGCTGGTAGAGAGAGGAGAATTCAACTACGGGTTTGTCCATGGTTGATCGTCATTAACGTGTAACGTAGCATTCAAACAGGGTATTTAAGCCGTAAGGCTTTTCCCTGATTAGCCAATAAAGCATTAGCATTTTTATTGGCTTAACCACTTTTATTATTTTGTTTTAATTACCCCTTCACCTTCCTCACAATTAGCTGAATTCAATCGCCGGAGAACTCCACGTTGGAGGAATTTTAGGCAAATACACAGGGTCCGTAGCTCCGTAAGACACTGGCCTCGCTTGCGACGGGCCCAACGCAGTTCGATAATTGCGGCAAGATACCTTATAAGTTCGACCGCCGGGCAGCTGGCCGGGTGACCAAGGGTCTGCCTCGTGCGCCGAAGCGACGCGACAGTCTACCGTTTGGACCGTAGACCGGCACCCAACGGGTCGCGAAGTTCTACTAGGAGAGAAGTACACAACGGCGACGCCAAACAAGGCATGGAAAGATTACGTGTCCTAAGAACAAAGTCCGAGACGACGCACGATCCGCCGAGTAACGCCGCTGACGCTGAATCTTCCTACTCGATCTTTCGGGTTCCTCAAGTTTACCCCTGAACGGTTTCACGTACTCTTAAACTCTCTCTTCAAAGTTCTTTTCAACTTTCCCTTACATTACTTGTTCGCTATTGGTCTCGTGGTCCTATTTTGCCTTAAATGTAGTTTACTATTAACATAGAGTTGCACTCTCAAGCAACCCGACTCTAAAGGGAGATCCTTCCAAGACGCTGCACCGGTCGCTACGGGCCTGGCACCCTATACGGGTAAGTGGCCCCATTCAAGATGACTTGGACGCGGTCGTGCGCCTCGGAATTTAATGCGGATCCACCCAAACAAAAGAAAATATATTTGCAAAACGTAAGTATCGATCAAATATAAAAATATCATCCCGTAACCACGTAAAGTCGTCGTTTCAGTATGTCGTTGCGTTCGTTCGAATTACGACTTTAACACGACGCAATGGTTAAGGACAATAAAAAAAATATTCGACGCAGCCTTAGATGATTTTATATTTTATAAAAAGGAGAGAGTTTAATAAACATCCAACAAAGTGAAATAATGATTTAATTTCAATCGTCGGATGCTCCTCCATGTTCTAAAAAAACTCACAGCCCTGCTTGGTCGAGCCAAAAGTTCGAGACGCCATTCATTGACAATCGTGTCGCTCAACGGTTTTCTCGTTCGTCTAAAAACTTTGTTGTATATTTAAATAACAACAATTCGTTCTAACAAATTCTGTTCAAAGAACTAAACGTCTATCGTAAAAAGGACCTGCTCGAAGTATAATAATTACGGGTCGTATATCATCACACCGCTTCTTAAACTATTGAGCCAAAACTGGATGACATACGATATATTTAAATCGGGAAAGAGTCTTCTCGTTTTGAGTACGAATTTGCCACGTCGATGTATGATAATGAAATTGTTATCAATCGTTCTATTCAACTTTTATGTCGATTACAACGTAAGCTAATATATCTCCACTATCTCTCTCTTCTCGTTTGTCGTCGTAACGTCGATCCGTATATTCAATCAGCACCTTTTTACATTTTTTTTTCAATCGCTCAATTACCACTCGCTGGAAAATCTCGTTCGAAAATCATCTCTATCGGCAGAAAAGGGCTTTGGTGTTAAACGTATATTTTTTACGTTTAAATTTCATTCGGTAAATCTATTTCTTTACGTTTTGCTCGTATAGTTCGAAATTTCTTCTATTTCCTTCCTCTATCTCTCTCAATTTTTTATTTCTGTACTTAATACTAATAATTTATTTAAGGCGACTTCGGCGAGAGAACCTCAAATCTCTTTTATCAAGAGACTATGTTTCCTCTCATCAACGAACAACCCAATAAACGCTCTACGTCAGGGACGAAAATCCGCCCATTATCGTTTAGTTTACCGATCCGCAGCCAGGCGTGGTCCGGGAATTGTATCCGTGGACCGTAATGTGCGTTCGAAATGTCGATGTTCATGGTTCCTGCAGTTCACAAGTTGAAGCGCAATTAGCAGCGTTCTTCATCGACCCACGAGCTAAGTGATCCACCGTTCAGGGTAATCGTATATAATATTTACGTTTTTGAGGCGTACGTTATTTAACCGTATTTCATAATACTCAGCGTTAAACAAGCATCAGTATCATCCCTTAAGTAAAAAATCACAGTTTATGCGACGAGATGGAGTCTTCCTGTCGACTCTTTTCTCGATCGTTCGAAAAAAAATGAGAAAAGAGGAATTGAGAATTGCTATGAGATCCGGGCGAATGAATCTTTAAAAATAAACCATCGACGTAGCGGCGTCCTCGGACTCGCTACACAAATATTCACGTCTCTTGCCAGGTCGATTAATGATTCTGCCGTTAACGCGTGTTTAAAACATGCGCCTAAAGCATAATAACCGTATAAGTTCGATTCGACCGCTGCACAGGTTGCACCGGTTCATCAGCTTAAAAACCGAAGCTAATTGAATCCACGAGTGCTATTGTGCCTTCTAAAGCTTTCGTTTAAATTTGACGGATGCCTCGATAAACTTTTAAGGCTTTAAGAAGCATCGCGTCTGTCTATTCTTACTGCGTGACTTAAAAAGTCTCGTTCGTTCGTTTGATTGTTTGTTCGCTCGTTCATTCTTGTTGCCCGTTCGAGCATCTTTTGTAACGTTAGTGATCCTTCCGCAGGTTTACCTACAGAAAACTTGTTACGACTTTTACTTGTTCTAAATGATCAAGTTTGGTCACCTTCCCGGCAACATCGGCAGTACCAAGCCACTTTCCGCGCCCCAGTCCAAAGACCTCACTAAACTATTCAATCGGTAGAAGCGACGGGCGGTGTGTACAAAGGACAGGGACGTAATCAACGCGAGCTTATGACTCGCACTTACTGGGAACTCCTCGTTCATGGGAAATAATTGCAAGCCCAAATCCCTAGCACGAAGGAGGCTCAGCGGGTTACCCGGGCCTTTCGGCTAGGGAAAACACGTTAATTCCTTCAGTGTAGCGCGCGTGCGGCCCAGAACATCTAAGGGCATCACAGACCTGTTATTGCTAAATCTCGTGCAGCTTAAAGCTGCCTGTCCCTCTAAGAAGATTTGTTGGTACGTTGGTAGTAAAAACCACTCCCCCGAAGCTAAGGACCTTCGAGATACCAGAATGTACGCCTATTTAGCAGGATAGAGTCTCGTTCGTTATCGAAATTTACCAGATAAAACGCTCCACTAACTAAGAACGGCCATGCACAACCACCCCGCGAATCAAGAAAAAGCTATCAATCTGTCAATCCTTCCAGTGTCCAGGCCTGTTGAGGTTACCAGTGTTAAGTTAAATGTAGCCGCAGGCTTCACTCCTAGTGGTGCTCTTCCGTCAATTTCTTTAAGTTTCAGCTTTGCAGCCATACTTCTTCCAGAACCCAAAAGCTATGGTTTCCCGGAAGCTGCCCGTCGACTGATCGGATGAACTTCGGCGGATCGCTTTTTTGCATCGTTTATAGTTAGAACTAGAGCGCTATCTAATCGTCTTCTAACCTCAAAATTTCGTTCTTGATTAATGTAAAAGTTTTTGGCAAATGCTTTCGCTGCTGTCCGTCTTGCGACGATCCAAGAATTTCATCTCTAACGTCGAAATACGAATGCCTCAATCTGTCCCTATTAATCATTACCTCGGAGTTCCAAAAACAAAAAAAATAGAATTGAGGTCCTATTCCATTATTCCATGCACACAGTGTTCAGGCGAGGCTACCCTGCTTTAGGCACTCTAATTTGTTCAAAGTAAACCATCCGACCCATCTCGACACATAATGAAGAGCACCGCGATGAGATATTAGTTGGACCGCCCCGAAGAGCTAAGCCCTTCGGTAGGACGTCCAACATCATGCTAGTAAACACCGCGAGCGGTGAACCGACAGTGTGATACATAGACTCAACTACAAGACTTGCTCTCCAATGGATCCTTGTTAAAGGATTTAAAGTGTACTCATTTCGATTTCGGGGCCTCGGATGAGTCCCGTATCGATAATTTTTCGTCAGTACCTCCCCGTGCCGGGAGTGGGTAATTTGTGCGCCTGCTGCCTTCCTTTGATGTGGTAGCCGTTTCTTAGGCCCTCCCTCCGGAATCGAATCCTGATTTCTCGTTACCCGTTTCAACCATAGTAGGCGCAGAACCTACCATCAACAGTTGATAAGGCAGACATTTAAAATACTTGTCGCCGGTGCTAGGACCGTGCGATCAGTTCAAAGTTTTTCAGAGTCATCAAAGTAAACGGTGGACGAATGTAATAACAAACGCAACTGATTGGTTTTGATCTAATAAAAGCGTTCCTCCCATCTCTGGTTGGAACTCTGGTTTGCATGTATTAGCTCTAGAATTACCACAGTTATCCAAGTAAAT
>NW_014569983.1:77326-81405 GCF_001313835.1 Polistes canadensis
CTCTGGCTCGGTATTCGAGAGAGACGATGCTCAGTAAGTATCACCGTGATTTTCCTCCTCGTTATTTCGATAGGAACGACGGAAGAAACCAACGATGAATAACCACCTTTTTAATAGGTTACCACATATGGGCCATTCGGTCAGAGACACCGACCCGTGGTAATGTTGTGTCAATATTAAATGTACATATATACAACACTATATATCGTGTGTCTCTTCTATGGGGCATTTTGGAACACCCAAAAAATGCATCCTCTTATATATACCGAATATGCCGCCGAGCGTCCGGCGATGCCTGGTTAAATGCACGGTCTCTTATGGGAGAAAACCTTCAAAGCAGGTCCGAAATCCCCTCTCCTCAAAAAACTTAGCTTTTTCTACTGAGATGGACAAATTTCATACCATCATTTTCAAAATAATTATTTAACAAAAATTTATACAATGTTAAGTTTAACGTTAAATAATAATAAACAATTGTTTAACAATGAATATTATTATTATTTTAATGCAATAAAAATTGTTATTAACAAATCACAATAAAAAAAGAAGTTTTCTTTAAATTAAACCAACAAAGATGTATAATATACGACATAAGAATTATTTATTTTTTTTATTTTCAACAAATTCCCTAATTATCAAATGAATAAAATCCAAACCGATTAAAATATCTTAACGAAAATTTATATACAGCTTATTTTAATGTTTAGTTTTAATAAATAGTTATTAAAGAATACAAAAAACTTATTATTATAAAACAAAAATTTGAACATTCCAAAGTACACTTCTCGCATGATTTTTGCATAAATGCATCACTTTACCATAGTCACACGACTTTACAAGTCGACCAACTCGACTTTTTTCCAAGTCCGATAGTCGCATAAGGGTTGCGTCAGGGTTTCGTTGGGGTCTTTCCGGGCGTCGGCTCACCTACACGGTTAAGGGGGGTGGTGTGGTGACGCAGGAGATTTCGCGCGGGGTTCCGCAGGAGTCGGTCTTGGGACCCCTGTTAAGGAACATTGCGTATGATGGTGTCTTCCGAGCTCCGCTGCCAGGGGGGGTGGGGTCGCGTGTCGTGTGATATGCGGACGACACGGCTCTCCTATCAGCGGGGCGGGGCATATCACAGGCGATCGCGACCGCGAAAAGGGACTATGAGGTACTTGTAGGGGTCAACGAGGGATTGGGCCTTGAAGTTGCGCTGCGAAAGACCGTGGCAATGGCCTTCCATGCCTCTGCCCTACGCAGACGCAGAAATGCCTTACCCCCTAAGGTCCGGCTTTAGGGGATCAGTATTGAAGTTAGGACTAATGTTAAGTATTTGGGGGTAGTCCTGGATTCAGACCTAACGTTACAGCCCCACTTCAAGGCCTTGGTCCTAAAGGCAGATGCGATTCTCCGGTCTATTGGGGGGCTCCTTCAAAACCCTACAGACCAGGGGAAAGAAAGCGACGGATTTATCTACATTAAAACGGAGGAAACTTATTTGTACACCTAATATATACGCACGCTCTCAGAAACTGTTCAAAGAAAACCCAGGCCTACTAGCCAAATATGTTCGGGAAAACGTCGTCTGGCACGAGAAAAGTAGTGTGTGTGCAAAGCCAGACGACATCAAACAATTATACAACAAACTATGGGGCGAAAAACATAAGGGCACACTTCCCGAACTGGGTGAGCCGGAGCAGGCCATAAAAATCAAGAAGGTCCTTACCCCTATAACAAAAGTGGAGGTAAGGAAAAGGCTGGCCCGAATAAAGCTGGAATCAGCCGCTGGCCCAGACAGAATCAAAAAGGGCCAGCTTCTCCACGGGGATACCATCGAAATCCTCCGAAAGTTCTACAACCTGGTGTTAATTAAAGGTAGACTTCCTACCTCGTGGAGGGAAAGTAGGACCACTTTATTAAGAAAAGAAGGGACAGACCCACAAGACGCCAAAAGCTACCGTCCTATTACAATAGGCTTCATCCTGAGTCGGTTATACTGAGGAATAATCGACCAGAAAATAAGAGCCAAAGTGGTTTAAACACCCCGGCAGAAAGAGTTCACTGCCGAGAACGGGTGTTATAATAATGTGCACATCTTAAATGAAGTCCTGCGGCACGCTAAAACACATAATTGTCTGGTCGTAGTGCAGCTGGACGTGTCTAAAGCCTTCGACACAGTACCACACGAAATCATTGGGGTTGCACTACGGAAAATGGGTCTTCCTAAATATCTAGTAAATCATATAGAAGACTCTTATAGGGATGTGCACACAATTATAAATTGCGGAAAAGAGGAGGTCGCAATGAATCTCCAGCGAAGGGTTAAGCAGGGAGACCCCCTATCCCCACTAATATTTAATGTAGCAATAGAACCCTTGTTACAAACGCTGGAAAATAAGTCGGGGTATAAAATAAATCCAGATGTCAATATATCAACGCTGGCGTTTGCAGACGACATGCTGCTTTTAGCAAACACAGCAGAACAAGCCAGCGAACTACTAGATACGACAGAGACATACCTGAAAGGGCTAGGGATGTCTTTGTCGGTGGGAAAGTGCACCACCTTTCAAATGAAAAAGACTAAAGACTCCTGGTGTCTAGTAAACCCCGACTTGAAACTAAAAAGTGGAGAAAGCATTCCGTACGCGGATGCGGAATGCAAATTGAAATATCTTGGTATGAGTATATCTCCTTGGGCTGGAATAGATCTTGAGGGCCTAAGAAGCAATCTCTGCAGCGCACTAGAAAGAGTAAAGAAATTTGCGCTAAAACCATACCAGAAAGTCGACCTTATCTCCACGTACCTAGTTCCACACTACCTGTTTAAATTAACAACTGCAGTCCCGAATATCAGTCAGATAAGAGCACTAGATCAGGAGCTACGGGTAGTGATCAAAGACATTTACCACTTGCCACAAAGCACAACAAACGGACTGATATATAGTGGCAAGAAAGACGGGGGACTAGGTTTCCCTAAGCTAGAGATAGTGGTGGTATCTGCTTGCTTAAAAGCCGGGCTGAAATTCGCAAACAGTACAGACCCGGCGATGCAAGCTCTAGCTCTTGGCACAAGTATGGTGAACCGTCTAAAGAACCTGGCTAAGGATGTTCGTATCAACTGGCCTGTAATTGATGCGAAAGACATTGACAAATACAAAATAAGGGAAAAGAAAAGAAAGCTTGCATCATGGGCCTCGCTCAGTACGCAAGGCAAGTCAGTTAAGTCTCTTGCTGACGACAAAATTGCCAATGCATGGTTATATAAGCCTACGCTCCTTAAACCATGCCGATTTAAAACGGCCCTTAAGATGCGTACAAACACTACAGCAAACAAAGTTGTGCTACACAGAGCGAAGGCAACGGCGGATACGACTTGCAAGAAATGCAAAAGCCAGCCGGAGACACTGGCGCATATACTCGGCCAATGCCAAATAAATAAAGCCGAACGTATTCGCCGACATGACGAGATAAAGGATCTCGTCATGGATGAAGTAATGAAAAGAGACTCAGAGGCAACAGTTACGAAGGAGGTCACAATACAATCTCCTTCAGGCGGGAATCTCAAACCCGATCTGATAGTCAGAAATCAGAAAGAGGTCTTCGTGGTCGATATTACAGTCCGCCACGAAGACAATGATTACCTTGCACAGGGACGAAATGAAAAGTCAAGGAAATATAGCCCGTTGTTGCCTCTCCTGCAGCGGGAATATGGAGCRACCGCTGCAGAAGTCCTACCACTTGTGGTAGGAACACGGGGTKCCATGCCCAAGGAGACGATCATGGATCTGAAAAAGCTGGGAATCCATTATCGAAGAACGTATATAACAGTATCTTTAATTGCGTTACGTAGTTCCATTGAAATTTACCACAGATTCAGGGACTACGATGGGCCCCGTTTGACCAGAAACAGATAAATCTGGTCGACAAAATCTCTTGGCCAARAGCCCGAATCAGGAAATGACGAAAAACAAGAAAAAAGAAGACAACACAAACAAATATTATTTATTTATTTATTTATTATTTTAAAAATGGACGACAAAGGACAACAAAGAAGGATAACCAAAAGAACACATATATATGTAACGTTTATATCT
>NW_014569984.1:0-1778 GCF_001313835.1 Polistes canadensis
CTAGTGAGATTTGATGAGTTGATTACTTTCATTCAAATAGAAAGTAATAGAATAAGTTCATAACTGCTATTTAAGTAAAAAAAGATTAAATGAGTTATGTTCTTTCTTTTAAATAGAAACAATTTAATTAAATTAAGTACTTTCATACAAAAATTGAAAGAGATTACATAGGTCGAGTACTGTCATTAAAATAGAAAGAGATTTAAAAAGATTATTACTTTCACCTAAATAGAAAGAGATTTAATAGGTTACGTACTTTCATTTAAATACAAAAATTTTATTATCTTTTGTAATTTTATTTAAATAGAAAGAAACTTGATAGGCTAAGAACTTTCGTTAAAATAAAAAAAAATTTGATAATTTAGGAAGCCTTATTTAAATAGAAAAAGACTAGATGAATTCGGTAAATTTGTTCAAATATAATGATTTTTATGTAAAAAGTACTTTAGTTTAAATAAAAAGAGAATTAATAAGTATAGTACTTTATTTAAATAGAAAAATATCTAAAAGGTTCAAAATTTTTATTTTATTACAAAGACATTAATCAAGTTAAACAATTTCCTTTAAATAAAGAGATATTAAATAATTTAAGTACTGTCATTAAATTTGTAAAAGATTTGATAAGGTAAGTACTTGCATTCAAATAGAAAGATATTTGTTGGGTGAAGTACTTTTATTCAAATAGAAAGAGATTTGATAAGTTGAGTACTAAATTTGAAATATAAATTAATCTAAAAAGCTAAGTACATTCATTACAATAGAAAAAGATTTAAAGTGTTTTTTAGTTTAATTCAAATAGAACAGGAACTGATGAGGTAAGTACCTTTATTTAAATAGAAAGAGACTAGACGAGTTAACTACTTTTATTCAAATATAAAGATTTTTGATAAGTAATGTACTTTTATTCAAATAAAAAGAGATTTATTATGTTAAGTACTTTTATATAAATAGAAAGAGATTTAATGAGTAAAGTATTTTTTTGAATAGAAAAATATTAGATAGGTTAAAAACTTTTATTCAAATAAAACGAGATTGGACGAGTATAGTACTTTCATTTAAAAGGAAAGAGATTTGATGATTTAAGTACTTTCATTTCAATGAAAAGAGATTTGATGAGTTTATTATTTAAATTTAATTAGAAGAGATTTGATAAGCTTATTACTTTTATTCAAATAAAACAAGATTTGATAATTAAGTACTTACATTCAAACAGAAAAAGATTTAAAAAGTTAAGTACTTTTGTTTAAGCAAAAAGAGATTTAGTAAATGTAAGTACTTTCAATCAGAAAATAAGATAATTTATAAGTTGTTTACATTCATTCATATGGAAAGAGATATAATTTTTTAAGTACTTTTCTTTAAATAAAACGAGATTTAATGAGCTTAGTAATTTTTTTCAAATGCAAAGAAATTTGATGAATTAAGTACATTTATTTAAAATGAAAGAGATTTATTGTGTTGGGTTTTTTTACTTAAATCAGAAGAGATTTGATGAGTTGAGTACTTTCATTCAAATAGAAAAAACTTTGATCATTTATGCTATTCATACAAATAGAATAAGATTTAATAGTTCGATTACTTTTATTCAAATAGAAAAAAATTTGATGAATTCAGTTTTTTTTTTTAAATAGAAAGAGATTTAATTAGTCAGGTACATTTATGCAAAAAAAAAAATTTAGTTATTTGTGCAATTTTATTTAAATTAAAAGAGATTTAAGAAACTGAGCAAGTATATTCATGTAAAAAGAGATTTAATGAGTTAAGTACTTTCATTTAAA
>NW_014569984.1:2549-17103 GCF_001313835.1 Polistes canadensis
AATTTAGTACTTTCATTCAAATGCAAAAAGATTTTATAAGTTTAGTACTTTTGTTCAAATGGAAAAATTATCTATGAGTTAAGTACTTTCATTTAAATAGATATAGATTTATTAAGTAAAGTATTTTTATCCAATAGAAAGTAAGTTTATGAGCTAAGTACTTTCATTAAAATATAAATAGATTTGATAATATTAGTACCTAAACTCACATGGAAAGAGGCTTGATAGGTTAAGTCCTTTTTTTTAAATAGTAAGCGATTTGAAAGAATGACTACTTTTATTTAAATAAAAGTAGATTTTTATGAGTTAAGTACTTTCATTTAAATAGAAAAAAATTTATGAGTTGAGTACTTTTATTTAAATAGAAAGAGATTTGATAAGTTAAGTACTTTTATTCAAATAAAAAGAGATTTATAAAGTTAACTACTTTTATTTAAAGGAAAGAGGGTTAATAAAATAAGTACTTTCAATTAAATACGAACAGATTTTATGAGTCTAGTACTTTTATTCAAGTTTTTTTTTTTTTTTTCGTTTTATTCTTTATAGAACATACAATAAATTCTCGACGAGAATTATAAGTACTTTAAGCTGGCGTGATATAATAACATGAAATGTAAATAAATAAGATATACAATAGTGAGTGTAGATATAATACATTAGTCTCAAATAATATTACGATGTTTTAAATCATGTAAATCTTGTTTTAAGGTCAGAAGGGTAGAACCTTTTAAGTCTTCGAACTAGTTCATTTGTTTCCAGTAAATTTTTTGCTAAAGGGTTGGGATGTTTGGCTAAACGGTAGTTGTAGCGTTCACTGAAGCTAACAATTTCTTCTTTTATTGTAGATATTCTTAAATCTTGATGAATTCTTTCGTTTGTAAAGTACCATAGGGCATTGCAAAAGTTTCGTTGAGTTTTTGATTGTAACCTCTGTAAAATCTCTATATTGGAGTTACTTAAAGTTCCTTATAGTTGAATTCCGTAAGTCCATATGGGTTTTAGAATAGCTTTATAGATATCGAGCTTTTTTTCTAATTCTAACTTAGACGATCTACCAAAAAGCAAAAAAATTTTTCATACTCGTTTTTTAAGGTGTTTTACTTTGGTTTGTATATGTTGCTTTAATGTCAGCCTTTTGTCTAAGATAATACCTAAATATTTGATCGAGTCTTTAATAGGAATATTGACCCCATTGATGACCACAAGGGGACACGTGCTTCTGCGCAATGTGAAGGTTATATGAGTTGATTTACTTTTGTTGATATTGATTTGCTATTTTTGACACCATTTTTCTAGTGAGTGCAGATGACGTTAGAGAATATCAGTGGCGTTTTGTGGATCACAGAGCTGTATAGTCTGCAAATGTAGCAGTATTTATCCCTTTTGAGGTAGGTAGATCTGCCGTGTAAATTGTGTACAGTATGGGCCCAAGTACGCTGCCTTGTGGAACACTGGACAAGATTGAATAAGCTAAAGTGAATTGGTTTTGATAATTAACAATGAATTTTCTATTTGTAAGGTAGGATTTAAGGATCAGGAAAAAADGATATGGAAATATTTTCTTAAGTTTATAAAGTAGTCCGGTTTGCCAGACTATGTCGAAAGCTTGCCTCATGTCCAGGAATACTGCGGAGCAGTATTTTTTCTGTTCAAGATCTTGCGATAGTTGACGAGTTATTCTATGGACCTGTTCAATTGTTGAATGGTATTTCCGAAACTTGATTTTACGGTCGCCTCTCATAGACCTCATAAATAAGGGGAAAGTGGTGAGATGAAATGCTACTTGATCACTTTATTTACCACACTTTGCGAGACGCGTGATTCTAGTTCGTTCGCTTCTCCTACGAAATTAGTCGCGTTGACGAAATATATGTCCGAACATTTTCCTCGGCGTGCCATAAATCTACGCAAAGCTGCTAAATATGCTTCAGTCGTTAGATCATTCACGAGTTTTAAAGGAACGGCCTTAATGCTAAAGCAGACGAATAACGCCACATGTATTTTAGCGCGACCACAGTTCCGATGTAGCTTTTCCTTGATGAATAACGGTCGGCAGAAGTCCCCGCCGATGTAGAGAGACGGACGATTTGGTAGAAGACTACTAGAAGGTAGATCACTAATCGGATATTGCAGCGTAGCAGGTTTTAAACGTCGACAAGTAATGCATTTATATATTACGCGTTTAACGCTGCTTTACCTATTTATTGGCCAAAACGATTCGCGAAGTGTGTTTAAAGTAACTTGCGTAAAACCGTGCCCTATTTTATAGTACTTTTCGCGTATAATCGCGTTCGTAAATGTATGGACTTTCGGTAATAATGCGAGATGCCTTTGCTCGTATAGCAAGTGGCTCCTTGCCAATCTACCTCCAACTCTTAATATTTCTAAATATTGTACAAACAGGCTAAGTACGGAGAATGATGCGCAAACCTCTTTTCCGGACTTGATTAATTTGATTATCTCGAAAAATGATTCTTTCTGTATCAATCTAATCGCGATTACTTTTGCGCCTTTCAATTCGTCTACTTTTACCTCACTTATTATTCTTTTCTCTTTTAACTTGCGCGATTTACGTGCGAATCTGGCGCAATACGCGAATAGGCGCTTTAATTTGACGAACGAAGGGAGTAGCTACCTTTGCGTGAGTTACAATCTTTTTCTTTTCCAGGATTTCAATTGGTTCTAATCTACTATGAAGCTCACTTTATTCTGGCTTGATAATCCATGCAGGACCAGACTTCTAAAGCTTACTTTCACGGATTGCAGCAGGTATAAGACAGCGAGAAATTAAATCTGCGGGGTATGTTTGGAAGATACATGACGCCAAAGCTCGCGAGCTTTGCTCTGTTGAATTTCAGCTACGCGATGTTCTACGTAGGTTTTTAAAGTGTTAGGCGGAGTGTTGAACCAATGCAAAAGTACCGTGGAATCAACCCAAAATATTGTACGCCAGAAAATCATTTCTACGCAAAGCGTATTTAGTAGCCCTAAAGAACCGCGAGAGTATTAAGGCGCCGCAAACTTCTAGTCGCGGAAGCGCTAGCGTTTTAAGCAGCAGCACCTTGGATTTGGCGCAGACTAATCGTAACGTGGGATTTTTTCCCAACATTTTAACATTAATGCATGCGTTGTAAGCCCTTTCGCTTGCGTCACAAAAAAAAGTGCGTTTCCAGTTCTTCTCCATCACCTGCTACGTTGCGCGCGAACCTTATCTCTTAGCTTAGCAGAGCTCTTGCCATATTTTATATACATCGGCTGGGACATTTTCGTCACACGTTGACTTTAATTGCCATAGCTGTGGCATCATCATTTTCGCGTTGATTACTACTGGTCCTAATAAATGTAGCGAGTCGAATAACTGCGAAATTTTAGGCAATATAACGCGCTTAGTAACCTTCGATGGATCAGCTGCTCGCTTTACTGTATAGCCTATGATATCTTCAGCCGCGTTCCAATTAATACCTAATGTTTTTACTGTGCCTGACGAATCTAAATTTACGATGTTATTACCTGCGGTATCTAAGTCCTTTAGAATTTTGGCGCAATATGAAGCGTATTGCCGCAAATGCTTGCCTGCCCCTGCAGTTATACTTATTAACTCGTCGCGTACTTGCTTTGATTCCCTAACCGTACGCGCTCCCGTTATAAAGTCGTCCACATAGAAATCTTTTTTAAGAACGATGGAAGCTTTTGGAAATCTGTAAACTTTGTCGCTAGTAAATTGATGTAAAGTACGCGTTGCTAAGAATGACGCAGAGGCGGTTCTATAAGTTACTGTATTTAATCTATATGCTTTCACAGGCTAACTTTCCTGTCGACGCCAAAGTATAGTTAGGTATTTGCGATCGCGTGGGTCAATTATTATCTGCCAATACATCTTCAAGATGTCCGCAGTAATAGCGATAGCGCGTGATCGAAATCTTACTAAAGGTGCAAACAAATCATTCTGTATAGTTAGGCTAACCGTTAATACGTTATTTAAAGATTTCCCGTAGCTAGTTTTTGCCGCCGCGTCAAACACTACTCGCAATTTGGCCGTTAGACTAGTATGCTTAAATACAGCATGATGCGGTAAATAGAATCTTTCTTCGTGGAGTCCCCCTTCTATCCTTGCCATGTGACCTAATTCTTTATATTCGGATAAAAATTTAATGTATTTATTTCTAATTTCCACCTTGCGCGATAATGATCGCTCTCATTCGTGAATTCTTCGTAACGCGCTTTTATTCGAATCTCCTAACTGATTTTCTTGCTTAAATGGCAGTCTCACTATATATCTGATAGTAACATCCCGTCGCGTGTGGCTTTTTTAATGTGAATCGCACAAATTTTCCTTGTGCGACCTAATACTACTCCATGCTACTTCTTCAATCTTCCAAAATTTTTCCCATTGTGAGTTTTAATCTACCGTGGCCGTGGGGCAATTACCGCTCTGCGGAGTACGCGTGACTCCTGTGCTCATAACGAGCTATTCTAGCACGGTTACTTGTGCTGTTAAATTTTCATTTAACCTTATGCTCTGTCCTGCGCGCCATGTTAAAGCAAAAATCTCGACACCGAGAATCGCGTCGATATTCGCGGGCTCATAAAACTTGGGATCTGCTAATTGGATCCCTGCCGGTATAGTCAATTTTTCTCGCGGAATTCGTCACGAAGGCAACCTATTCGTCACAGTGAGTTATAATAGAAATTGTACTTCTACCGCATGATTTTCTGTTCGCAATTTTAACGTTGCTAAGATTGCCTGTTTGACTTTAGTTTTGGTTTGGTTTACGCCAGAAATGGGTACGTTCGCGTCCCGTTTTGCTATTCGCAGAAGATTCGCGAACCGGATTGTTAAAAAATGTGCTTCGGAACCCGAATCAAGGAGCACAAGTCACTCGTGCGGCCTGCCGTCGCGATCCAGCAAGTGCCTCTCTGCAGTTAGTAACAGCGAGGGTTTTTTCGAGTGATGGAGCTCTGCATGTGCATTCTGCACCGCCGATGCCGTCCGAACGCAACAACTCGTGATGCCCGTTGTTGCACATTCTGTAACGGCCTTGTTCACATGTAAAAACTCATGATGCCTGCTCTTGCACTTTCTGCAGCAGTCAATCTTAATACATGTGTATACGAGTCGACCAGCTTGTAAACAATTACAACACAAATTGGCGTTAACCACGATTCGTCTGCGCTCTTCGGACTCCGCTCACAGATGCCGCTCACACTCCGATGTTTTATGCCTCTCGCGACATATGCCACGCAAAGCAGTCGCGCTTGTGGAATACGTTTAAATTTGTCCTCGGTCAAAACTTCGCGGCTAATTTTGCAGAGAATTAAAACGCCGCTCGTAACGCATCAAGTTCCTTGAACGAAAATTTCTCTCGAGTCCTAACGGCGTGTTCCTTTTGCTATTGTTAATCCTTTTAAATTGTTCTGCCGGCTGGGAGCCTACTACCGCCTTTTCCTGATCGCGCGAAAATATCACAGATTTGTTTACAGTTGGTAAAGAATCTCGGGAGTATCGTTGTTCCAATTGAATACGTTTTGCTGGATCAACTCGCGAAAGATGTGAAGCAATATCAAATTGATCGACAAACACTTTTTTAGTCTCTACTAATGCCCTATAATTTGTATTAAGCGTATCAGACGCGGCAATTAAAGACGAGCGAAATTCACTGTAAATTAAAAGACCTACTAAAATAGCTCGCACGTGATTAATTATAAATAATAACTGATTGTCATAGCATTTGACTAAGGTCTTCAACGCAATCGGATAATTATATGCGGTAATTTCCACAATTCATATTTTTCCGCTGCAAGTCCCGATAAGCATGATTTTAAATATGCAAACTTTTGTTCATCTCGATGCGCGGGATTATCTTTTATCACTGATTGAAACGTGTCCGCGATACTCGGCGATTTTTCATGCTGCCCGTCAAAATGAGGTAATTGTACCGCCGGTATTCTGTAAATGCTATCTTACCGTAGTTCTAACTAAAAAAGGCAGACTCGTAATAAGCGAATTTGTGTCTTTGGTGGCTACTGATTCAGCTCAATTAATGATCAACTCCGCCTCCACCTCAGCATCGATGTCTGACTCGACAAGATTGTGAATTTCGTCAACCAGCGTTCCCATAGCTTTACTAGAAGTTTTCTCTATCAACTCCTCAAATATTGCTACAATCATTTTAACTTTGGAAATTCTAAGCTTTAATTTCCATATATCGCGCAAGCTGAAACGATCTATCTCGCTCACCGCCTTTTGAAATTGCGCGAATTCTTTTTTTACATACTTAAATCTCCGTAAAACGCGCTCGACATTGCCACGTGTCCTACTTAAACGAGGCATTTTCACGACAGAAGGCGAAATTGAAGAGCGAAAAGAGGGAAAAAACACGACTTTAAAGAAATATCAAGCCACAAAATTATAAAACTCACGTAAATCCCCTGAATAAAATGTCCCGTTCAGCGTACTCAGGCACTGGAACAATAGAAGCTTCTCTGCTAGTAGTGATGACACAATACCTCCTTTGTTGCTCGATCCAAAGTGTTCCGTTGCCTCTATCTCCTCCGTTGCAGAAGACTGTATGTACAGTAGACGGCAGACAAGGAGTGGGGAGAAAGCTCCTGAACCGAATCGAAGAACAAAAAATGTTGATGCGACCGATGCCTTATTCGGTAATCCAGTGGATTGTAGTGAATCAAAAAATGCCCTCACAGGGAATATCAAGATTCTTTATTAATAAGAAGGACGATAGGAAAATAAAACACAGTTACAAATAAATTTGACCACAGTTCGTACTAAGAAGTACGCTTTATTTGGCGGTAAGGAAAAAGCCTTTTGGCATAAAAACCATGGTTAAATATTGTTGAAGAATCCGTGCCAATCAGGATAAATTTGGTTATGTGCTGGACCGCCTTTGCCGTTTGTCGCTGGCCGAACCTAAATGATGTAGTATTTCGCAATACAAATATTTCTCATCGAAGTAGTTCCCGCAATTCTCAGCCTTTTTACGTTAGATGAATATTAAGCAATTAATCACGAGTGATGAATCACGAGTAATGATAGGCGCAAGAACGCGCAAGGCTTTAGACAAAAAAGCGATGCAATGCTAAACCAATCATAGATAAGCCCAAAGATAACACGGTTGCCGATGCTTGTGATTTGCGTAATAAGTGTAATAAGAAAACGCGAGCTAGAAGAAAAAAGAATCCCTTGCAAACATTTGGACGCTACTGTAGTTACCAACTAAAAAAACGATACTGCTTTGTCGCACGTGTATAACGCCTTAGCAGGGCTGTAAACGCCCCAGAGCTTCGCCCTACTCACTCGTTGCGTGGAATACGCAATAGATTTTATTAAAATAAAAAAAGATTTGATGAGTTTAGTACTTGCATTTAAATAGAAAATAATTGATGAGTTTTATACTTTCGTTTAAATAGAATGAGATTTAAAGAATGGAGTACTTTAATTTATATAGAAAAAGATTTGATTGTTACATAGTTTCATTGAAATACAAAGAGTTTTTATGAGTTAGGTACTTTTAATCAAATGAAAAAAGATTTTATAAATTAGGTAATTTTAATTAAATGAAAAGAGATTTAAAGTGTTGAGTACTTTCGTTTAAATAGAAAAAGATTTGATTGTTACATAGTTTCATTGAAATACAAAGAGTTTTTATGAGTTAGGTACTTTTAATCAAATGAAAAAAGATTTTATAAATTAGGTAATTTTAATTAAATGAAAAGAGATTTAAAGTGTTGAGTACTTTCGTTTAAATCGAAAAAGATTAGATTTGTTAGGTTCTTTAATTCAAATGATAAGAATTTAATTTAGTTAAGCAGTTTCAATTAAATAGAACGAGATTTAATATATTAAGTACTCTCATTTAACTGAAAGAAAATTTGATATGTTAAGTGCTTTTTTAAAAATAGAAAGAGATTTGATAAGTCGTGTACTTTTATTTAAATAAAGAAAGGGATTTGATGAGTTAATTACTTAAATTTAAATAAAATGAGAAATAATAAGCTTAGTATTTTTATATGAAAAGGAAAAGATATGAATAGTTACGTACTTATATTTAAACAGAAAAAGATTTGATAAGTTGAAGATTTTAGGAATTAAGTATTTTCAATCAAATAAAAAGAGATTTGATGAGTTAGTTACATTCATTCCAATAAAAAGCGATTTGATCTGTTGGGTACTTCTGTTGATGTTTGGTGAATTAAATAAAATAGTTGTAGGTTATTAAACTCTAAAAATAACTATTTATTATAATCCTAGAATAATTTCTTACATTCTAAGTGTTACGACTGGCCGCTTGCTTTCTAACCACTTAACGTGCAGACGCATGCTAGAATATACCTACCGTAGAAAGGTACCATACTCAACACGTTTCCTTACCTTTATACTTTATCCCACTATCATTTATTATCATTCCAAATACAACTTTACTTTAAATTTAATATTCTTCTAAAATTTTCAAACTTATCTCCACATAACGCTTTTGTAAACATATCTGCTATATTATTTTTAGAGTCTACTTTGATTACCTCGATAATCTTTTGTTCTACACTCTCATGTACAAAGTGATAGTGAATTTCACTGTGTTTTGAGTTTTTTGTAAAGTTATCGTACTTTGCAATATTTATTACAACTAAATTACTTTGTATATTGTAATGCGTTTTTCCATTTCAATTTTAAATACCTTTATTAGTTCCTTTATATATTTTATTCAGTTACCAATTCCGATAATGCTACATATTCGGCATATGTTGACGCTTTGGTAATGCACTTCTGTTTTCGCGATTGCCAATAGATCAAGTTTCCATATAATCTTATCGCATATCCTGTTKTTGACTTTCTATCTGAACTATCACCTTCCCAATCAGCGTCTACATAACAATCAAAAGTCTCATAGTTCTTATTTTTATTGTAACATAACTTTAAATCTTTGGTACCATATAAATATTTCTAGATTCTCAAAGCATATCTAAAATGTGTACTCGTATAACAATTCTGAAATCTTCTAAGGTAGTTTACACTATAACTTATATCTGGCCTTGTGCCCGAACTAATATACAACAAGGCCCCTAGTAGGTTTTCATACATAATGTTTTCATTGCAACAATCCGTTTTTTATACATTTAGTCCTGTTTCCATTGAGGTATTATAACACTTACTATTTACTACATCATATTTATCTGCTAGCTTTTCTATATATTTACTTTGACTTAACTTTATTTCATTCTTCTCTATATTATAGTCTATCTCTATTCCTAAGTATTCTTTAATTTCTCATATGTCTTTAATTTTAAATTTTTCCCCTAAAAATCTTTTAATAACTTTAATTTTTTTTTTATTTTTATAACATATTATTATATCGTCAACTTATTTCATTAAGTAGACTTTATTATCTCCTGTACCGTGTACATATAAAAATAATGCTATACCATTTGTCCTAAATCCTAAGCTTTCTACATACTTATTAAAACATCTATACCAATCTCGTGGACTCTCACTTAGACCATACATTGACTTTACTAATTTCATAACTCTATCTGTGCCATCATTAAAACCTTTAGGCTGTTCAATGTATACCTCTGAGATTACATCTCCATACAAGAAGGCTGAATCTACGTCTACTACTTCAATTGTCAATCCATTAATGCMACAGAAAKATAMCAAAAACTTTATRGCCTGATTGCTCGCTACAGGAGCATAAATATCATCAATTGCATTTTTCTGTTTAAACACCCTGGCAACTAATCTTGCCTTAAATCTAATATTCTCCTTTTTAGTATATACATATTTGGTATCAATAATATTCTTACTATTTTTCCTATTTACTAAAACCCAGGTTTTGTTTTTATTTATATTTTTAATCTTGTCTTTCATGGCTACTTCCCATTTCTTGTGCTCCTCGCAATTTACCGCTTCCTTAAATGATTAAGGTACATTTATATCCATATAGATTACAGAGATGCATTACGTTGTTTCAGCACTAAATCTTTTTACCTTATTTCTTGTTCTCTGTGATACTCTCTCTGGGTCTCTATTGCTTTCATTTTTCCACTCATTACTTCTAATTTGCTCATCAGTGTTTTCTACTTCATTGTTCTTATCTCCATCACTATCTCTAAGTTCCTCCTTGATTTGCACAGAAATAAGAGTATCATTTTCTAAATTTACAACGTTAAATTTTTCATTTTCATTCTTTTGTTTCTGTCTTTAGTTCCATTTTCACCATAAATCAAATCATTCTCATTTTTAATTACTTCAACATGTCTTGCATCTAAACCTTTATTATCGACAAGAACTCTGTAACTATCATGATTGTACTTAACCAAAATCCCTAATTTTGATTAATCATCCCATTTTCCTTTTCTTAAGACTTCTGAGACTCTTACAAAAACCTTACTCCCGTATATTTTTAAATGTTTAATATTAGGTTTTCTACCAAAGAAAATCTTATAAGGAGTTTTATTTTCCAGCGTATTGGCTATCGTACGATTCTTCAAATACGCGACCGTTTTCATTATTTTAGGCTAATACTTAATATTAACTTTTGCTTCTCTTGCTAAGCATCTGCCCATGTCCATTGCTGACCTATTGTACCTTTCTGCTACTCCATTGAGTTCATGAACATATAGGGGACAATTAATTATCTCAATACCATTACTTTTTACGAAATCATAAATTCTCTTATTTAAGTACTCTGTACCATTATCACACCTTTATTTTTTATACCTTTACTGAATTGGTTTTCTACTAAGTTTACAAATTCAATTAGACAATCAGCTGTCTCATCTTTACTTTTAATACAATATATCTTAGGACATCTACTATAATCATTAATGAAACTTACAAAATATCTATCTCCTTTGTAACCAGGAGTCCTATGAGGCCCATTTAAGTCTGTGTGAATAACCTCTAATATTTCTTTTGACCTAGACCGCTTATTTTTAAATGGTACATTAGCCATTTTGCTTTGCTTACAATTTGTACATTGCATAAAACCTTTTTCTAACTAATTTGGTAACCCATCGAGCATTTTATTACTTACCAGTTTACTCAAATACCTAAAATTTAAATGGCCAAGTGCTCTATGCCATTTTTCTTTACTTGTTATTTTAATAGAATTTGTGTACACATTATCCTTATTATTCTTACGTACAAAGATAGTCATATGATAAAAACCATCAGTCTTTTCTGCTACTGCTGTTAATTTATGATAATTATTATAAATCTTTGCATATTTACTAGATGCTACTACTTTATTCTTTTCGGTTTTTTACGAAATGCCTAATAAATTTCTTTTTATCCCTTCTACAAAAAATACATTTTTTAATTCAACATTTGTTTCATAGTTATACGTATTGAACACCGCATTTACGCTTCCTGTCTTAGTAGCTATTAACTTTTTATCATTTGGGAGGATAACTTCTATTGTTTTTCTCAAATCTGTTATATCACATAAATATTTCTGATCATTTACGATATGATCTTTGCAACCACTATCAAGTAACCATTCTATAATKTTCTCATTCTCGTTTTCACTCTCACTACACTGGTTTACATTTCCTTGATCTACCTGTGTTGCCCAGGATTCGTGCGATAATTTCTGTTATGTTCTTGACCTCTTCCTCGACCTCTGTACGTGTTGCCTCTGCAAAACCCCATTTGTCCTTTCGATGACTTCTGATATTGCTTTGTTTGTTATGCCGAAAATCTTTTATATAATGTCCTGTTTTGTCATAGTTAAAACATTGACCTTTAGTTTTACCATTAAATTTACTTGTATTTATTTTATTTTTACTATCATTGGCATTTATCTTTATTTCTCGTATCTTAGATTTTACTAAATATACAGTCTTTTGATCTTCTGGCACCAAATTAATAAAATCTCCAATATGTGCATAACTAGATAAGAGTGCTTTTATAATATATCTCATTTTCTCTTCATCTAATAATTCCCCGCTAGCCTGTTTAAACTCATTACAGGCTTTTTCAAATTCAATGAAAAATTCATCTACTGTGTGATAGTTTTCCAATTTTATTTTATCTAACTTATTCCGATTGATTATTTGCAGTGCAGTTGATTTACTTGTGTATAAAGTTTCTAATTTATTTATCATTTCAATCGTCGTCGTACACTTACTAAGATATTCTAGTTGTTTATCGGATACAGAACTAATTAATATCGTTTTCGCTTTTAGATTTAACTTTTTCCAACTATCTTCATTTTCTGTACCCAACCTTTTCCTTATTGCAGGCTTATCAAATTCTTTATACTCTAATAAAGTCAAAAGTCTAAATTTYCAAGCACTATAATTAACTCCATCAAATATTGGAATACGAATATCAACAATTCTTGCTTGATCAGCTATTTCTTCTTCTTTTAATATCTTTAATTTTAATTAATCTCTATAAACATATGGTAACTAAACACTTACTTTTATTCCATTGCCACGTTCTCTGTTCTAGGTTCTGTACATCAAATGTGCTCAATTTACATCCCTTTGCATCGGCACTTTTAATTAATATTTTTCTACTGCGTTTTTATCCTTGTTACCTTTATTCCTTTTTCTATAATATTTCAATAATATTTTCCATCTATGGGTACTTTTCCACTGATAATACCTTCTTAAGTGTTATGAGTTTTAGAAGCACGTGTTTTTATTACATTTTTTCATATCCCACAAATCTTAAACATTTCCAAACCGATATATTTATGATTAATATATTTAACCACGCTCTGCTACCATTTTCATGTTTGGTGGATTAAATAAAATAGTTGTGGGTTAATAAACTCTAAAAATAACTATTTACTATAAACCTAGATTAATTTCTTACATTCTAAGTGTAACGACTTGCAGCTTGCTTTTTAACAACTGAGCGTGTACACGCATGTTGGCTACAATGTAGCTCCCTACCATAATCTCTCGACACACACTCATATATATATATATATATATATATATATATATATNTAGGAAGAGATTTAATAAATTGTGTACTTTTATTTAAATAAAAAGAGATCTGATGAGTAAAGTTCTTTTTTTATATACAAAAAAATTTATTAGTTTAAAAACTTTTATTTAATTACAAAGAGATTTAATATAGTAAATACTTTTATTTAAATGAAAAGAAATTTGATAAGATTAGTACTGTCATTAAAATTGACAGAGATTTAACATGTAAATACTTTCATTAAAATAAAAGCAGATTCGTAGAATTAAAAACTTTTATTTAAATAGAAAGAGATTTGAAGAGTTAAGTACTCTTTTTTAAATAGAAAAAAATTTTTTAAGGTAAGTACTTTCATTTAAATTGAATAAGAATTGACGATGTTGATCCGACTGATGAGTTTCACGGTACTCCAGTGGCTTGTAGTGAATCAAAAAATGCCCCCACAGGCGATATCGGGATTGTTTATTAATAGGAAGGAGGATAGGAGAATAAAACACCAATAACAAATATATTTGAGCCCAGTCAGTACTAAAAAGTTTGCTTTATTTTTCTCGTCAGGAAAAAGCCTTTGGCACAAAAACTCTTGTTAAAACGTTGACGAAGAATCCGAACAAATAAGGATAATTTCTGCCACGTGCAGAACCGCCTTTGTCCCTTGTCGCTGGCCGAACTTAAATGATGCAGTATTGCGCAATACAAATAATTCCCTTCGAAGTAGTTCTAGCAAGTCTTAGCTTTCTAAACTAGTTAATTCTAGAGCGATGAGTTAAGCGTGATGAATCAAGTGTGACGCTAGTCGCAAGAACGCGCTAAGCGTTATACAAAAAAGCGATGCAATGCTGCACCAATCACCGAAATGCTCGAGCATAAAGCAGATGTCGATACATGTGATTGGAGTAATAAATGTGGTGGAAGCACGCGAGCTAGGAAGAGAGAAGGAGCTCTTGCAAACATCATAGCGCTACCGTAGTTACCACCGAAAACAAAGATACTGCTTTGTCGAGCGTGTCTCACGCCTTGACAGGGCCGTACACACTTGGCGCTACGCACTACTAACTCGTTGCGTAGGATACACAACAATATGAATTATATACTTTTAGTCAAAAAGAAAGAGATTTGTTTAGTTAAGTACTTTTATTAAATTTGAAAAAGATTTGATAAGTTTAGTACTTGTATTAATATGGAAATAGATTATTTAAGTTGAGTATTTTTATTTAAATAGCAGGACATATAATGAGTTGATTACTTTTATTTAAATAGAAAATATTTATTGAGTTAAGTACTTTCATACTAAAATAGAAAAAGATTTTATAAGACTAGTACTGTCATTTAAATAGAAAGGGATTTGATTAGGTAATTACTTTTTTTAAATAGAAAGAGATTTGATGAGGTAAGTATTTTCATTCAAATAGATGGTAATTTTTTGAGCTAAGTACATTCATATAAATATAAAAAAAATTAGAAGGGTTAAGTACTTTCATTTAAACAGAAAAAGATTTGATATGTTAAGTATTTTTATTCAAATAAAAAGAGACTTGACAAAATTGGTACTTACACTCATATGGAAAAAGACTTAAGGGGTTGAGTGCTTTTATTTAA
>NW_014569984.1:20654-21727 GCF_001313835.1 Polistes canadensis
TAATGAGTTAAGTATTTTTATTTAAATATAATAAATGCGGATAGGTAAGTTTCTTTTATTTAAATAAAAAATAATTTATTCAGTTAAATACTTTCATTTAAATAAAAAGAGATTTGATGAGTAAAGTACTGTCAATAAAATAAAAAGAGACCTAATAAATTGAGCACTTCCATTCAAATGAAAAGAGATTTGATGTCTTGTGTTCTTTTTTTTAAAAATAAAGAGATAGGATGTGATGATTACTTTAATTCAAATGGAACGGGATATGAGGAGTTGATAACTTTCATACAAATGAAAAAGAGATTTGATATGTTAAGTACTTTCATTCAAATAGAAAAAGATTTAATATGTGGAGTACTTCCATTCAAATAGAAAAAGATTTGTCAGGTGAAGCTTTTTTATTCTAATAGCAAGAAGATTTATAAGTTGAGTACTTTCATGCAAATAAAACGAGATTTTATTATTTGAGTACTTTCGCCTAAAAGGAATTAGTATAAATGAGTTAAGTACTTTCCATCAAAATAAAAGAGATTTGATGCGTTAGGTACTTTTATTTAAATAGAAAGACATAAAAAAGGTTTATTATTTTTATTAAGGAAAAAAAGATTTATTAAGTTTAGTCCTTTTTTTTAAATAGAAAGAGATTTAATGAGGTTAGTACTTTCATTCAAATAGAATGAGAATAAATAAACAATATTCTTTCATTCAAATAAAAAAATTTTTGATAAGTTGAGAACTTTCATTTTAATCAAAAGAGATTTGATGTGTTAGGCACTTTTACTTAAGCAGAAAAATATTTAAAAACTTAAGGGTTTTTAATCAAATAACAAGAGATTTTATGAAGTAAGTGCCTACATTCAAATAGAAATGTATTTAATAAGTTTAGCACATTTATTTAAATGAAAATAGTTTTAAATTGTTTAATACTTTTATTCAAATGAAATGAGATTTAATCTGTTGAGTACTTTCATTCAAATAAAAAGAGATTTTCTAAGTAAATTACATTATTTTAATAGAAAGGTATTTTATAAATAAAGTACTTTTATTGAAATTAAAAGAGATTTAATAAGTTC
>NW_014569984.1:24137-33318 GCF_001313835.1 Polistes canadensis
CTTTATTCAAATAAAAAGAGTTTTAATGAGTTAAGTACTTACATTCAAATCAATAAAGAATAAATCAGTTGAGTACTTTTATTTAATTAGAAAAAAATGTAATGTGTTATTACTTTCGTTGAATAGAACGAAATATGTCTAGTTGAGTAATCCATTCAAATAGAGAAAGATTTGATAAGTCGGGTACATTTATTTAAGTTGAATGAAATTTGATTAGGTAGGTACTCCTATTCAAATAGAAAGAGATTTGATGACTTTGGTACTTTATTTTAAATAAAAAGTGATTCAATGAGATTAGTACTTTCAATCACATGAAAGGAGATTTATTAGGTTAAATATTTTTTTTTAGTAGGAAAAAGGATTCATAATTTAAGTTCATTCAATTAAGTACAAAAAGGTTGAATCTGTTAAGTACATTTATTCAAATAAATAAAAATTTGATAAATTAGATCTTTCATTTAGATAGAAAGAGATTTGATGAGTTTATTACTTTCATTTAAGAAGTAATATATTTGATAGGTTGAGTACTTTCTTTTAAATAAAAATAGATTTAATATGTTAAATACTTTTAATCAAATTAAAAGAGATTAAATGAGTTAAGTACTTTCATTTACATAGTAAAAGATTTATAATTGGAGTACCTTTATTCAAATAGAAAGAGATTTGATGAGTGAGGTAGTTTTATTCAAGCGGAAAGAGATTTAATGAGTTAAGTACTTTTATTCTAAAGGAAAGAGTTTTGATAGGTTGGGTTTTATTATTTAAATAAAAAAAGATTTGATTAGTAAAGTAAATTATCTTAAATGTAAAGAGATTTTATTAGCTGAGTACTTTTATTCAAATAGAAAGTTATATGATGAGATGAAAATTTTTAATCAAATAGAAAGAGACTAGATGAGTTAAGTAATTTTGCTTAAATAAAAAAAGATTCGATACGTTAGGTATTTTTATTAAAATGAAAAGATATTTAATTATTTGAATACTTTTAGTCAAATACAAAGAGATCTTAAAAAGTAGGAACTTTCATTTAATTACAAAGAGATTTAATGAATTGAGTACTTTTATTTACGGGGAAAGAAATTCTTATAAGTTTAGTACTTTCAGTTACACTAAAAAAGATTTGTTATGTTAAGACCTATCATTAAAATGGAGACAGATTTATTAAGTCGAGTCCTTTCGCTCAAATGGAAAGAGATTAGATAAGTTGAATACTGTTACTCAAATGAAAAGAGATTTAATAAGTAAGGTATTTCTATTAAAATGAAAAGAGATTTGATTATTTGAGTATATTAACTTCAATTGAAAGCGATTCAATGAGTTGAGTACTTTAACCTAAATAATAAGAGATTTGATAAGTTTATAACTTTTATTCAATTAAAAAAGGATTTGATGAGTTAAATACTTTCATTTAAATGGAAAAATATTTTATAAATACAGTTTCTCTATCTAAATAGAAAGAGATTTGATGAGTAAAGCACTTTAATTTAAATTTAAATAGTCTTAATATGTTAGGCACTTTCATTTAAATAAAAAAAGATTTGATAAGCTTAATACTTTCTTTCAAATGTAAAAATTGTTGATGTGTAGAGTATATTCATTTAAATAGAAAAAAATTAATGATTTTAGTATTTTCATTTAAATAGATAGAAATTTAATATTTTAAGTTCTTTTATTCTAATAGAAAAATAAGTAATAATTAAGTACTTTTATTCAAATGGAAAGAGATTTGATGTTTTAAGTACTTTTCTTGATGCGACCGATGCCTTAATCAGTACTCCCGTAGATTGTAGGGAATCGAAAAATCTCCTTACGGTTGATATTGAGATTGTTTTTTATTGGGAAGGACGATAAGAAAATAAAAAACAACAACAAATATATTTGAGCCTAGTCAGTACTAAGAAGTATTATATATATATTTGGCTCGTCAGGGAAAAGCCTTTAAGCATAAAAACCCTAGTTGAAACGTTGACAAAGAATCCGTACAAATAAGGATAATTCTTGCAAAGTGCAGGACTGCCTTTGTTCCTTTGTCGCTGGCCGAACTTAAATGATGTAGTATTGTGCAATAAAAATAGTTCTCTTTGAAGTAGTTCTCGCAAGTCTCAGCATTTATACGTTACATGAATCTCGAGCAATGAATCACGCGTGATGTATAACGTGTAATGACAAGCGCAAGTATGCGCTGGGCTTTATACAAAAAAGCGATGGTATGCTGGACCAATCACCGATAAGCTCGAGGATAACGCTGCTGTCGATACGTGTGATTGACGTAATAAATGTAGAGGGAGAACGCGGGCTAGAAGAAAAAAAGAGCTCTTGCAAACATCTTGTCTCTACCGTGGTTACCACCGAAAAAGGACGATACTGCTTTGTCGCACGTGTTTCACGTCTTAGCAGGGCTGTACACGACCTAGCGCTTCGCCCTACTCACTCGTTGCGTAGAAACGCAATATACCACCCCCCTTGTACAAGCATTGTTCAAAATTTAAAAAAAATGCACACACCTAAATAAAAATTATAAACTATATACATACTGCTAACCGCATATAACAATACACTTTCAGTAATTAACGCTACTCAATTACAAAAAAACAAATTTTTTTTTTTTTTATAAAACGCTTAGCAAAGGAGAAAGACGTTTATTACCGCGCTTTAAAAGACCGTTGGTAGTTTTTACTCTCGCTACGCGTGCTATACTGTCGGCTCCTTTATGTACTTTCGCGACACGTCCTAATAGCTATTTAATTAGAAGGGAATTTTCTTCTTGCAGGATGACTAGTGTACCCAGGCTTATTTCGTATGCTGATCCTCTGTGCCATTTTTTACAGACCGTTTTCTTGTTCAAATATTCTTTATTTCATCGGTTCCAAAAATGCTGTCTTATCTGCTGTACGTGCTGCCATTGTGAAAAACGCCTGGATAGTATATCCTTCTATTCGTCCACTGGCAAACTCGTAAACGAATTTCCAATTAAAAAATGTGCAGGTGTAAGAGCGCGCAAACCATTCAGATCATTAGACAGAGGCGTGATAGGACACGAGTTAAGAATTGCCTCTATTTCGAAGACGTAAGTTAATAATGCCTCGTAAGATAGCGATGTCTCGCATATAATTCGAACTAAATGATATTTAAACAATTTTCGGTTACCTCTTATAGACTTCTAAAATAGGGGAAACGGTGTGAGATGAAATGCTACTTGATCCCTTCATTTACCAAACTTCGCGAGACGCGTGATTCTAGTTCGTTCGCCTCATCTACGAAATCAGTAGCGATGTCGAAATATATGTCCGAAAATTTTTCTCGACGTGCCGTAGATCTACGCAAAGCTGCTAAAAATGCTTCAGTCGTTATATCATTCACGAGTTCTAAAAGAACGGCCTTTATGCTAAAGCAGACGAATACCGCTACATATAGTTTACCGCGACCACGGTTCCGATGTTGCTTTTCCTTGAAGAATAACGGACGTCAGAAGTCCACGTCAGTGTGGAGAAACGGACGATTTGGTAAAAGGCGACTGAAGGATAGATCACTTATCGGATATTTCGGCGTAGCTGGTTTTAAACAACGACAAGTAATGCATTTATATATTACGCGTTTAATGCTGCTTCACCCATTTATTGGCCAAAACGATTCGCGAAGTGCGTTTAAAGTAACTTGCGTACAACCGTGCCCTATTTGATAGTGCTTTTCGCGTATTATCGCGTTAGTAAATGTATGGTCTTTCGATAATAATGCGGGATGCCTATGCTCGTATGGCAAGTTGCTCCTTGCCAATCAACCTCCAAATAATAATATTCCTAAATTGTCTACAAACGGGTTAAGTACGGAGAATGATGCGCAAACCTCATTTCCGGACTTGATCTATTTGATGATCACGGAAAATGCTTCTTCCTGTATCCGTCTAATCTAGATTACTTTCGCGCCTTTCCATTCGTCTACTGTAAACTAACTTATTATTCTTTTCTATTTTAAATTGCGCGAGTTACCTGCGAATTTAGTGCAATACGCGATAGGGCGCCTTAATTTGACGAACGAGTGGTACCGCCTAAATAGTTCGAATGGAGTAACTACCTTTGCGTGAGTTACAATCTTTTTCTTTTCCGGGATTTTGATTAGTTCTAATCTACTATGCAGTTAACTTAATTCCGGCTTGATAAGACATGCAGGACCAGACTTCTATAGCTTACTTTCCCGGAGTTCGGCAGGTGTAACGCCGCGAGAAATTAAATCTGCGGAGTTATGCTTGAACGCAACCCTGACGCCACAGCTCGCAAATTTTGCTCTTTTGAATTTCCGCTACGCGATGTTCTACGAAGGTTTTTAAAGTGTGAGGCGGAGCGTTGAGCTAATGCAAAAGTACCGTGAAATCCGCCAAAAATATTGTACGGCAGTAAATCATTTCTACGCAAAACGTTTATAGTGGCCTTAAAGAGCCGCAAGAGTATTAGGGCGCTGCAAACTTCTAGGCGCGAAACTGATAGCATTTTAAGCAGCGCTACCTTGGAATTAGCGCAGACTAATCGTACCGTGCGATTTTTTCCCAACGTTTTAACATATGCATGCGCTGAAGCCCTTTTGCTCGCGTCACAAAAACAGTGCATTTCCAGATCTTCTCCATAACCTGCTACGTTGCGCGTGAAACTTATCTCCTTGAGCGTATGGAGATTTTGGCGGAACTCTTGCCACATTTTATATATATAGGCTGAGACATTTTTGTCCCACGTTGACTTTATTTGCTTAAGCCGTTGCATCATTATTTTCGCGTTGATTTCTACCGGTCCTAATAAACCTAGCAGGTCGAATAACTGCGAAATTTAGGACAATATATCGCGCTGAGTAACCTTTGATGGATCAGCTGTTTTCTTTACCGTATAGCCTTTGTTATCTTTAGCCGCGTTCCAATTATTACCTAATGTTTTTACCGTGCATAACGAATCAGAATTTACGATGTTATTATCTGCGGTATCCAAGTCCTTTAGAATCTCGGCCCAATTTGACGCGTATTGCCGCAAATGCTTGCCTGCCCCTGCAGTTATACTTATTAACACGTCGCGGACTTGCTTTGATTCCCTAACCGTACGAGCTCCGGTATAAAAGTCGTCCACATAGAAATCTTTTTTAAGAACGATGGCAGCTTTTAGAAATCTGTGAACTTCGTCGCTCGTAAATTGATGTAAAGTACGCGTTGCTAAGAACGACGTGGAGGCAGTTCCATAAGTTATTGTATTTAATCTATATGATTTTACGGGCTCACTTTCCGGTCGACGATAAAGTATAGTTTGGTATTTAAGATCGCGCGGGTCAATTATTATCTGCCGATACATCTTCGCAATGTCCGCGGTAATAGCAATAGCGCGTGATCCAAATCATACTAAAAGTGCAAACAGATCCTCCTGTATAGTTAATCTAACCAATAATACGTTATTCAAAGATTTTCCGTTGCTGGTTTTTGCCGACGCATCGAACACTACTCGCAATTTGGTAGTAAGACTAGTATGCTTTAGTACAGCATGATGCGGTAAATAGAATCTTACTTCGTGAAGTCCCCCTTCTATCCGTGACATGTGACCTAGTTATTTATATTCGGATAAGAATTTAATGTATTCATTTATAATTTCCATCTTGCGCGATAATGATCGCTCTAATGCGTGAATTCTTCGTAGCTCGCTCGTATTCAAATTTCCTAACTTATTTTCTTGCTTAAATGGCAGTCTCACTATATACCTGCTTGTATCATCCCGTCGCGTGTTGCTTTTATAATGAGGTTCGCAAAAATCTTCCTCGTGCGACCTAATACTACACTCAGCTACTTTTTCAGTCTTTCCAAATTTTTCCCAATTGTTAGTTTAAATCTACCGTGGCCGTGTGGCAATTAACGCTCTGCGGAGTATGCGTAGCTCCTGTGCTTATCAAGAGCAATCCTAGCACGGTTTCTTGTGCCAATAAATTTTCATTTAAACTTATGCTCTGATCTGCGCGCCATAGTAAAGCAAAAATCTCGACAACGAGAATCGCGTCAATATTCGATAGCTCACAAAACTTGGGATCTGCTAATTGGATCCCTGACGGTATAGTCAATTATTCTCGCGAAATTTGTTGCAAAGGCAACCTATTCGTTACAGTGAGCAATAATAGAGATTGTATTTCTACCGCATAATTTTCTGTTCGCGATTTTAACGTTGCTAAGATTGCCTGTTTGACTTTAGTTTTGGTTTGGTTTACGCCAGAAATGGGTACGTTCGCGTCCCGTTTTGCTATTCGCAGAAGATTCGCAAACCGGATTGTTAAAAAATGTGTTTCGGAACCCGAATCAAGGAGCACACGACACTCGTGCGGCCTGATGGCGCGATCTAGCAAGTGCACCACTGCAGTAAGTAACAGCGGGAGTGTTTGCGAGTGTTGGAGCTCTGCATGTGCATTCTGCACCGCTGATGCCGTCTGATCGCAAAATCTCGTGATGTCCGTTGTTGCACATACTGTAACGGCCTCGTTCACATGTAACAACTCATTATGCCTGCTCCTGCACTTTCTGTAGCAGTCATTCTTAATACATTTGTAGACGCAGTGACCATCTTGTAAACAATTACAACACAAATTGGCGTTAACCACGATTCTTTTGCGCTCCTCGGGCTCTGCTCTCACTAGCTGCTCAAACTCCGATGATTTATTCCTCTCGCGACATATGCCACATGATACAGTCGCGCTTGTTGAATACGCCTAAACTTGTCCTCGGTCGAAACTTCGCAGCCAATTTCCCAGAGAATTTAAACGCCGCTCGTTACGCATCAAGTTCTTTAAACGAAAATTCCTCTCGAGTCCTAACGGCTCGTTCCTTCTGCTATTGTTAATCCTTTTAGAAGGTTTTGTTGGCTTGGAGCTTTCCCAGATCGCGCGAGAATATCTCAAATTCGTTTACTGTGGGAAAAGCATCTCAGGTGTATCGTTGTTCCCATTAAAGACGTGTTTCTAGATCCACTCGCGAAAGATGCGCAGCAACAGCAAATAGATCGACAAACACTTTTTTAGTCGCTACCAATGCCGTATAATTTGCATTCAGCGTATCAGACGCGGCAATTAAAGACGAGAGAAGTTCACTGCCAATTAGGCGACCCACGGAAATATCTCGCACGTGCTTATTTATGAATAACAACGGATTGTCATAGCACTCGATTAAGGTCTTCCACGCAATCGGATAGCTATCCGCGGTAATTTCCAGAACTCTTATTTTCTCCGCAGCGGGTCCAGATAAGCATGATTTTAAATATGCAAACTTTCGTATATCTCGAAGCGCGGGATTATCTACTATCACTGATTAAAACGTGTCCGGGATACCCGGCGATTTTTCATGTTGCCCGTCAAAATGAGGGAATTGTATTGTCGGTATTCTGTAAATGCTATCTACTGACGGACTGCTAACCGTAGCTCCAACTGAAGAAGAAAGACTCGTACTGGGTAAATTTGTGTCTTGAGTGGCTACTGATTCAGCTCTATTAATGATCAATTCCGCCTCCGCCTTAGCATCAATGACTGACTCGACATGATTGTGAATTTCTTCAACTAGCGTTCCCATCACTTTACCAGAAGTTTTTTCTATCAACTCCTCAAATATTGCTACAATCTTTTTAACTTTAAAAATTCCAAGCAATAATTTCCTTATATCGCGCGGGTTTTAACGATCTATCTCGCTCACCGCCTTTTGAAATTGCGCGAATTCTTCCTTTACATACTCAAATCTCCGTACAACGCGCTCGACATCTCCACGTGTTCTACGCAAACAAAGCATTTTCGCGACAGAAAGCGAAATTGAAAAGAAAAAAGAAGGGAAAAACACGACTTCAAGGAATTATTAAGCAACAGAAATTACAAAACTCACGTAAATTCCCTGAATAAAATGTCCCGTGCAGCGTACTCACGCACTGGAACAATAAAAGCTTCTCAGCTTGTATTGATGACGTAATTCCTCCTTTGTTGCTCGATCGGAAGTCTTCCGTTGCCTCTTTCTCCTCCGTTGAAGAAGACTGTAATCACAATAGACGCTAGACGAAAAGTGGGGAGAAAGCTCCCGATCCGGATCGTAAAACCAAAAATGTTGATGCGACCTATTCCTTAATCAATACTAAGTGGATTGTAGTATATCAAAGAATGCCCTCTCAAGAGATATCGAGATTTTTAATTATTGGGAAGGACGATAGGAAAATAAAACACAGTTACAAATATATTTGAGCTCAGTCAGTACTAAAAAGGGCGTTTTATTTTGTTTGTCAAGAAAAATCCTTTTGACATAAAAACCCTGGGGAAAACGTTGTCAAAGAATCCGTACAAATCAAGATAATATTGGTTACGTTCATAACCGCCTTTGTCCCTTGTCGCTAGCCGAACCTAAATGATGTAGTATTTCGCAATACAAATAGTTCACCTCAAAGTAGTTCTCGCAGGTCTTAGCCTTTTTACGTTAGATGAATCTGGAGCTATAAATAACGCGTGATGAAACACGAGTAATGATAGGCGCAAGAACGCACTGGGATATAAAAAAAATAGCGATGCCATGCTAGACCAATCATTGATTATCCTGAGGATTAAGCGGTTGTGGATACATGTGATTAGCGTAATAAGTGTTATAAAAAAACGCGTGCTAAAGGAAAAAAAGGACGCTTGCTAACATCTTGACGCTACCGTAGTTACCATCAAAAACAACGATACGGCTTTTTTGCAAGTATTTTACTTCTTAGTAGGGCCGTACACGCTCCAGGGCTCTGCCCTACAAACTCGTTGCGCAGGATACGCAACAACTTTTATTAAAATAGTAAAAGATCTGATGAGTTAAGTACTTGCATTCAAATAGAAAAAGAATTGATGAGTTTTATTCTTTCGTTTAAATAGAATGAGATTTAAAGAATTAATAACTTTAATTTAAGTAGAAAAAGATTTAATTTGTTACATACTTTTATTGAAGTAGAAGGTGATTTGATATATTGAGTACTTTCATTGAAATGAAAGGAAATTGTACATGTTAAGTGCTTTCATACAACTACAAAGAGATTTGATAAGTCGTGTACTTTTACTCAAATAGAAAGGCATTTGATAAGTAAAGTACTTAAATTTAATTGAAATGAAAATTAATAAGCTTAGTTCTTTTACTTAAAAGGAAAATAATAAAATGAATTACTTTCTTATATTAAAA
>NW_014569984.1:34922-37419 GCF_001313835.1 Polistes canadensis
TTTGATAAATTAGGTACTTTCAATTAAATAAAATGGAATATTATGGTTTAGTACTTATATTTAAATAGTAAGAGATTAAATACGTTGTGTACTATTATTCAAATGGAAAGAGATTTGATGCGTTAAGTACTTTCATTCAAATATAAACAGATTTGATTGATTTTTTACTTTTATTCAAATAGAAATGGTTTAATGAATTTAGTACTTTCATTCAAATGCAAAGGAATTTGATGAATTAAGTACTTTTATCTAAATAGAAAAATACCTAATGTGTTGAGATTTTTCATTTAAATGAAAAGAGTTATAAAGTGTATAGTACTTTCGTTTATATAGAAAGAGATTTGATAAGTCGTGTACTTTCATTCAAATAGAAAGAAATTTGATAAATTGTCTACCAAATTTAAAATTAAAAAATGTTTTATAAGTTTAGTACTGTTAATCTAATGAAAAAATATTGGATTAGTTAAGTACTTACATTGAAACAGAAGATGATTTGATGAGCTGAGTACTTTTAGTAAAATGGAAAGAGATTTAATGAATTAAGTACTTTTTATCAGATAAAAAGAGATTGGATCAGTTAGATACTTTTATTTAAAAGGAAAGAAGTGTAATTGGTTGGAAACTTTAATTCAAATGAAAAAAGATTTAACTAGTTTAGTACTTTTATTCAAATTAAAAAAGATTTAATAAATTCAAATGACAAGAAATTTAATTAATTGAGTACTTTCATTCAAAAAAAGGAAATTTGATAATTAAAGTACTAGATAAGTACAAATGAAGAAAAATTTAATAAGTCGTGTACTTTTATTTAAATGGAAAGAGATTTAATAAGATGAGTACTTTAATTAAAATGGAAAGAGATTTTATATGTCTAGTACTTTTGTTGAAGCGACCGATGCCTTAATCGGTACTCCAGTTTATTGTAGGGAATTGAAAAATGCCCTCACAGGTGCTATCAAGATTGTTTATTAATAGGAAGGACGATAGAAAAATAAAACACAATAACAAATATATATTTAAACTTAGTCAGTACTAAGAATTGCGTTTCATTTAACTCGTCAGGGAAAAGCCTTTCAGCACAAAAACCTTCGTTGAAACGATGACAAAGAATCCGTACAAATCAGGATAATTATGGCCACGTGCAGAACCGCCTTTGTTCCTTTGTCGATGGCCAAACTTAAATGATGTAGTATTGCGCAATAAAAAAGTTCTCTTTGAAGTAGTTCTCGCAAGTCTCAGCTTTTCTACTTAAGATGAATCTCGAGCGATGAATCACGCGTGATGAATCACGAGTTATGATAGAAGCCAGATCGCGCTGGGCTTTATACAAAAAAGCGACGCTATGCGGAACCAATCACTGATAAGCCCGAAAATAACGCTGCTGTCGATACGTTTGATTGGCGTAAGAAATGAAGTGGGAGAACGCGAGCTAGAAAGAAAAAAGGAGCTCTTGCAAACATCTTAGCTCTACCTTAGTTACCACAAAAAACAACGATACTGTTTTGTCGCACGTGTTATACGCCTTAGCAGTGCCGGACACGCCTCAGCGCTTCGCCCTACTCACTCGTTGCGTAGGACACGCAATAACTTTTATTAAAATAAAAATAGATTTGATGAGTTTAGTACTTGCATTCAAATAGAAAAAAAATTGATGAGTTTAATTACTTTCGTTTAAATAGAATAAAATTTAAAGAATTTAGTACTTTAATTTAAATAGAAAAAGATTTGCTTGCTATATAGTTTTATTGAAATACAACGAGTTTTGATTATTTAGGTACTTTTATTCAAATGAAAAAAGGTTTTATAAATTAGGTACTTTCAATCAAATAAAAACAGATTTAAAGTGTTAAGTACTTTCGTTTAAATCGAAAAAGATTAGACTTGTTAGGTTCTTTCATTCAAATGGTAAGAGATTAATTATGTTGAGCAATGTCAATCAAATAAAAAGAGATTAATTATATTAAATACTCTTATTCAAATGAAAGGAAATTTGATATGTTAAGTGCTTTTATACAAATAGAAAGAGATTTAATAAGACGTGTACTTTCACTCAAATGAATGGAGATTTGACCTGTTGAGTACCTTTCTTCAAATGGAAAGAAATTAAATAAGTTTAGTACTGTCGTTTATAGGAAAGAGTTTATTTAAATTTAGTACTTTTTATTAGATAAAAACATATTTGATGAGTTGATTTCTTTCCTTGTAATTAAAAAGGATTTATTGAGTTTCGTAATTTTTTAGAAGAATCGAAAAAGAAATAATAAGTTAAAAACTGTCATTTAAATAAAAAAAGTTCAAATAAGTTAAGTACTTTTATTATAATAAAAAGAGAATTGATGAGTTAACTACTTTCATTTAAATGGAAAGAGATTTTATAAATTTTGTACTTTTATTTAAATAAAATAATATTTTATTATTTGAGTACTTTCGTCAAAATGGAATGTGTCTAAATTAGTTGAGTACTTACATTTAAATAGAAAGAGACTTTATAGGGTAA
>NW_014569984.1:38681-51268 GCF_001313835.1 Polistes canadensis
ATTTGAAAGGTTAAAAATTGTTATTTTATTACAAAGAAATTAATCAAGTTTAATAATTTCCTTTAAATAAAAAGATACCTTGTAATTTAAGTACTGTCAATAAATTTGTAACAGATTTGATAAGGTAAGTACTTGCATTTAAATAGAAAGATATTTGTTGGGTGAAGTACTTGCATTCAATTAGAAAGAGATTTGATAAGTTGAATACTATATTTGATATATAAATTGATTTAATAAGTTTAGTACTTTCATTTAAATAGAAAAAGATGTAAAGTATTTTTTAGTTTAATTCAAATAGAACTGTAATTGATGAGGTAAGTACTTTTATTTTAATGGAAATTGATTTATTATGTTAAGTACTTTCATTTAAATAAAAAGAGATATAATATATTGAAGACTTTGATTTAAACAGAAAGAGACTTAATAATATAAGTGCTTTCATTAATATGAAAAGAGATTTTTTTATATTAGATACTTTTATCAAATAGAATGTGTCACGTCCTAGTGACGATTTGGTATACCGAACGTACTACTCAAAGATTGTGATTTGTCCTCCTGTCATAATTACGAAAATTTTTTTAAAATTTTGTCACTCACATATTTTTATTAATTACATTATATTATTAACATTATATTATATTATTAACATTTATTACATTATTATTAATATAATTACATTATATTATAACCATTATATTATTATATTATTATTAACATTTGCGCGTGGTTACGATACGATTACTAGGATTATTTACCGTTGTATAACAAATAAACGTAAGGTGGATCATCTTATATTATAATTATTGTAAAGTCTATTTGTCTTGGGCGCTCTAATGAACGACCATCGATAATTATCATTTTTGGACTGCATACGGTAATAATAGAACGTATGTCGATGGTCGTTCATAGGGAAATCTGCCTTACCGACAACTAAAGTCGGTAAACGGTCTTTTGGAAGTCAGTATTACCGACTTCGTGCTCCTACATTACCCACACTTATTGTTCAACATTTAGTTAATATAACAATTATTATTGGCACTTGTCTTTATTTAAATGATTGCTGCAAATAACGTTATTATAGGTTTTATTTCTCCTTATTTCAAGAATAAACCTTGACAATTATTAATAATTAATAAAACAAATAATTAATAACATTTATGCAAATTAATAAAAGGTGATAATGTTAGCTTGCACATAAAATTTCTGCAGTTGTAATAAGGTCACACGTGCGATGAAAGGAAATCTATTAGCTCAAGTGTGAAACGCACGTGCAGTTCCTAGAATCTGTAACTGATAGTAACTTAACACCATCCTTTGTTCGGAGAATTCACGCTTGATTGTAACCTATATCTTTATAAAGCAAAATTCCGTTCTCAGCTGACGCAGCAGTTTAGCGCTGGGTGGTAACTAATATTTATTCGCCCGTGCAAGGCTAAAAAATCAGCGCATTTCTTTCTCACGAGTTAGTGATGGTTTGTAGTGGGGGAGGCACTTGGCGTCAGTAGGGGTACCTCCTACTTGACCATGCAAGACTCGACATTGGGAGCTTAGAGACTCCTCTCCAGTCAGTCTACCGGCAACCTCAAAACTATTCACTCTGAAAAATATTAACTTAATAATAATTACCTCTTTTTCATAATACATACTGATACGTTTTGTGCCTGAGGGTCTCTCTTTCTCTTAGAAAGCCTAAGACAACTCTTAAAGATTTGTCTCCTTTATACGTTAAACAAGAGAAGTCTTTTTCAAGATACTCCTTTTATTTAGGTTGCTAGGAAGATAGACTTCTCCATTATTTTGTGTAATCAATTGTTTAATTTTATATAAGAATATACTACGATTTTACCTGTGAAAAAGTGACATTATTCTAATGGATAACACTAATATTACACCATAATCCTGCGACCGTTTAATCAACATAATCGATTCAGAAGCTCTTAGGTCCGTGGATTATCGGGAGTTGGCACAATTCGATGCGGAGGTCATCTTGATACTTTACCAAAGGTAAGTACACTTTTTTCTTTTTGAAACTTACTCGAGCTGGCTCTTCTAGGTCGGATCCCAGGCAAAGTACCGGCTCTACGGACTGGCTAAAATTAAGGCAAATTTTTGTGGGGTTGTTCGTTTAATTGCGGGAGAAACACATAAAACAAAACTGGTGGCAGCGGTGGGATCGCCAAAAGGAGTATTAGCTTTTCAAATTTAACTTTTACCTCTTTTTCAAATTTCTTCTCTGCATTTCGGGATTCTTTAACTTTTGTTCCGTAACTTTATTTTGCAAAATTTAAAATTTCCCAAGAACAGAGAAAAGTTAAACCGGACACACCAGTCTCTTCAGAGGCCGTTATAAAACAAACGTCTAGGTTTGGCGTCATGGAATCGGTAATGCGTAAGAGAATGGAGGAAATTTATGATATTCGAGATGTACTTACCAAAACGCAGGAAGAGTACTTTAAGTAACAAGAGGAACTTAATAAGCGTGAACTTGAGATGGAAAAAAGGGAACGGAGACTCGCGTTGCAAGAGGAAGAAATAAGAAAATCTTTGGGAGCTGATTTTTCGGGTTTTCGGGGTTTTAAACAGACTGATCCTCAGGTGGACTCCCCTGTTCCATTGCCTGTTACTCTTAGTTCCTCGCTTCCTATTTCTCCAAATACGGCTCCCAGACGGAGAACGATAACACCGCTTTCCGAAGGGGAAAGCGAATTAAAAAGGGAAATCGAAGATTTAAGGCGGGAAATAAGAGAATTGAGGACGATGGCTCCATTCGCTCCTCTTCCCCATTTGTCACAATCTTTGTTTAAATAAGGGAACTTATACAACATGTCCCGAATTTTGATGGACAAAATGTTTCCGTAACACAGTTTGCTAGGGCGTGTCGACGCGCATTTGAATCTTTGCCAGCGAATTTTTTAACCGAAATGGAAACGTCTCTTACAAGGCTTCTCCTTTCTAAGCTTAGTTGTCACGCATACTAAGTAACTGAAGGTCTTAGTATTAATAAAGTAGAGTGCCTTATAAAAAGTCTAAAAGAGGCGTTTTTGCCTTCACGCGGATCCAACTACTATAGGGGGCAGCTCGCCACAGAGTTTATGAGGCCGGGCGAACATATGCTCGATTATTTCAGTAGAATAAAGGAACTCAACCAATCGGTTCTTGATGAAACCACGAAAAGCTCAGTGCATGTAGAACGCAGGGTCGAATTACCAATCGAAAGAGAGGGACTAGATGCGCTCGTTAGGGGCCTGCCCCGAGACTATAAGACAGCCTTAAAATTTGAATATTACAGCCACTTTGATATGATCCTAATTTGCCTCCTAAAAATAGACAAGCAAATAAGGGAGGAAGATAATAAAATGGGCATTTTAGGAACCGACAGGCAAATTAAAGACGATGAAAAAAGAAACGCCTCTCCTACATTTAGAAACCGCGTAGCTAATATTCGACAAATTAAAAAAAATATAGTTTGCAAGCACTATCACAAACCTGGACATAAGGAGGGTGACTGTTTTAGAAAAGCAGTATGCGACTACTGTCAAAAACAAGGCCAAACGGAGGGTAGATTTTTTAAAAGAAGGCAAGAAAATTCGAATAAGTCCGGTCATACTTCTCCAAACAATTTTAAATTTTATACAAAAAACGGGATATAAAAGTCCAAAAAAATGCTCCTATTGTAAGAACTTAGGACACATAATATTTGACTGTCGAAAGTTAAAGTACTAATTAGAAAAAAGGAATCAGGGAAACGGGATGAAGGGAACAACGGACGACGCTCGTCGCTTTCCAGCACCACGAAGTCTGAGTCCGATAGAGGGCCCGTCGAAGTCAAACATATGAGACAAAATATTATTTGGACGGCTCCATTTGTCACTGCGACTTCTCCACTATTGAGAGAAGCTGTGACACTTATGATAGACACAGGAGGAAACATTAATTTGATAAAAATAAAAAAACTAGCTAAAAAGACAATTATAAACTCAGAAAGAATAGTGCAACTAACGGGTATCTCTCCCGATACACAAAAAACATTAGGTACTGTCGAACTAATTATTTTCGGAGAGAAGACCACATATCACGCGGTAGACAACAACTTCCCTATTACTACGGATGGAATATTAGGCAACGAGTTCCCTTGTTCCACTCCGACAAATATTGACTATATCAAAGAAGTGCTTATAGTAAAAAATAGGAAGGTTCCATTTACGGTTGGCGACAAAGTTCGCATTCCACCTATAACTTCAAAGGTGATTTTCTGCAACGTTATAAACGCCGATGTTAAAGACGGTCATATTCCGTGAGTATAGCTTCCAAAGGGAGTTTATGCCGGCGAGGCACTTGTAGGAAACGTAAATGGAAGGGCCTATTTCAGACTCATTTATACAACTTCGAGATTTGTTTCACTACAAATTCCCAAATTGGAACTTTTGGCATATAATATAGGAATTCTTCCAAGTTTACCATGTGATTCCTATAAATCCACATCCGAAGTGGAAAGTTTAAACGAATGCTTGCACACTCTTTATAATATCTCCGAATCCCCTTGCGCTGATCCAAATAAAACAAGCGGAGGTCAAAAATCTCATAAACCTCTAACCTTTTCCAGACCAGACTCTGGTAAAGCACTCCTTCGCCTTGATCATTTAAACACAGAAGAGGCAGAATCCGTTTCTAAATTACTAGACAGAAACGCAGATATTTTTCATCTTCCTGGCAAACCTCTTGGTTGCACTGATCTTTTACAACATCGAATAATTACTACCGATGACATTCCGGTGCACACAAGACAATATAGATTTCCGCCAATTCATAAGCAAGAAGTAAAGAAACAAACCTCGGAGTTGCTTAACGATGGCCTAATAAGACCATCTCTTTCACCATATAATTCACCCATTTGGATTGTGCCGAAAAAGTCGGACTCAAAAGGTAACCCAAAGTGGCGATTGGTGATCGATTATAGGAATCTTAACGAAAAAACGGTAGGAGACGCGTACCATATATCAAATATTACGGAGATACTTGACCAACTCGGCGCAGCAAAATATCTTTCTATTTTTGACCTAAAATCCGGATTTCATCAAAACGAAATGCGTTCGGATGACCGCGCAAAGACAGCTTTCTCGATTTCGCATGGTCATTATGAATTTAATAGAATGCCATTTGGTTTAAAAAACGCTCCAGCAACTTTTCAGAAGTTAATGGACCATTTCTTGACCGGTTTACAGGGCGGGAAAATGTTTGTATATTTGGACGACGTGGTACTTTACGCGGGATCACTCAGTGAGCATCAGACAAAATTTAATAAACTCGCGCATTGTCTTCGTGTAGCAAATCTAAAACTGCAGCCCGATAAATGTGAACTCCTCAGACGAGAGGTGGTTTATTTGGGCCATATTATAGGAAATGACAGCGTAAAGCCTGACCCAAGGAAATAGGAGGCAGTGAAAGAATTTCCACGTCCAGACAGCATTAAATCGATTCGTTAATTCTGAAGTCCTGCTGGATATTATACAAGATTTATACCAGCTTTCTCAAAGGTAGCAAAACCTCTCACAGATTTACTAAAGAAAGGGGCTTTATTCAGATGGGAATCCAGCCAGGAAAACGCATTTTGCTCGCTGCGTGATGCCTTATGCAGGGAACCAATTCTACAATTTCCAAATTTATCCCTGCCTTTTAACGTCACAACGGACGCATCTGGTTATGCAATCGGCGCCGTGTTGAGTCAAGGCCCTGTTAGTAGGGATTTGCCCCTCTCCTATTGCTCGCGAATTCTAAATAAGGCTGAAATGAATTATTCCACTATTGAAAGAGAGTTATTGAAAATAGTTTTCGCTATAAACTATTTTAGGCCATATTTGTACGGTCGAGAGTTCACCCTCATAACTGATCCCAAACCACTAGTTTGGCTAAAATCAGTATGGGACCCGACATCAAGATTAGTAAAGTGGAGTCTGAAATTGGCCGAGTATACGTTCAAAATTATTTATAAACCAGGAACTACCAATGCTAACGCTGACGCTCTATCACGAAATCCTACAGAATCTAAAAGAGTATTTCCTATAAACACATACGATTCTGATAAGAGTATTGTTCACTTTGAAACTAAGAACACARTGACAGATAGCGAGGACAGTGACCCCGACGTAACAGCTGACGGCACGGGCGACCTCGACAACGCGTCATGGTTAGCAAAACCAAAACTAGAAGACGAAAATACAGACGTTGAAAGCTCTAGTGACTATGAACGACTATACTCCTCACATGCACAATCAAGAATAAACAATAATATAAAAAAAATAACAAGAAATGTAGGAGTCTCACGAGACTCACTACAATTAAGGCATGACAATATTGTAATATTCACCGATTTAAACAGCACATCATGCGATACTGGTGCTAAACTATTAGAACAAACAAAACTTATTCTGCACGTAAAAGATTTAACTTTAGCTCGTGCCAAGGTGACTAACATAGGGAAAAATAAATTAATAATTATCCCTACAAAGGAAAACATCGCAAACAGCACAAAATTAGAAACGATATACGAGGCAATTGGTTCCTTGCTCTCAGTAATACGAGAGCTCAACTTAAAATCCGTTAGCATCGCCAAGACACAATGCTTGGACGGCATATTATGGCCTCGAATTCAAAAGAAATTACTTAACACGTTTGAATCAGAAAATTGCTGTCTTACTATCTGTTTAAATCAAATCTTAGTTCCTAAGTTAGAACTGCGGGAGGACATCCTTGCCGCATGCTATTCTTTGCCTATTGGTGGGTACAAAGGCGTCACAAAAACGTATAATAAAATTCGACATAAATATCATTGGGCAAATTTGAAAAAGGACATTAGTGATTTTATTAAAAATTGTACAAGTTGTCTGTTAAAGAAATTAGTAAGAGTAAAGTCCAAAAAACCAATGATACTTACTGATACACCGGGAGAGGCATTCGACAAAATATTCATGGACATGGTCGGGCCACTCCCTGAAACGAAATCAGGAAATAGATATATTCTTACAATACAAGACGCACTTGCTAAATATTTTATTGCCACACCATTAAAGACAACTACGTCCATAGATATTGCTGAAGGATTGGTCCATAATGTTTGCAATGTTTTCGGAGTACCAAGATCCATATTGACTGACCTGGGAACGAACCTTACTAGTTCACTTTTAAAAGCAATAGCCAAACAATATAATCTAAAACAAATAAGAACCACGGCATTCCATCCTCAGTCAAATGGATCACTAGAAAGATCTCATATTGTATTATTAGAATATTTAAAACACTATATAAATAAAAGGAGCGAGTGGGATAAATGGCTAACACACGCTATGTTCATATATAACACCAGTACGCACGAGGGAACCAGGTTTACCCCTCATGAATTAATATTTGCTAAACAAGCTAATATACCCTCGACAGACGTACATACTAATGTAGCTTTAGACAACCCATACTTAGAATATTATTTAGATTTTGTTAATAAGATTAAAACGTCTCAGAACATTGCAAGACAAAACCTGGTAGAAGCTAAAATCAGATCAAAATTTTACTACGATCGAAATGCTCGGGGTCAGAACCAAAAAGTTAGCAAATAAATATATCTTTTAAGGGAACTAACGACAAAACTTGGCAGTCAATACACTGGCCCCCACAAGATTCTAGAACTGCTACCTAATAACAATATTAGGATTAACTATAAAAATAAAAGTAAAATCGTTTACAAAGATAAGGTCAAGATTGCTAAGAACAAATAAAATAAATATCTTTTAGTTTACGTATAAAAATGAAGACGATATTGGGTTTCCTTGTCATTTACTGCATCACCGTCGCGTCCGCATTACCAGGCTACGATTGCGGAGGCACAGCGGCAAACATTACTACAGACTCACTGCTGGAAGCAGGAGAGTGCGACCTCCCCAACACAACTGTCAACAAAACTAAGACGTACGTGCAACTGCTACAACTAATAGACTACGTTAGTACCATAGTGTTTCAGTGCAGAGTAGAAATTGACAGAAAAATATATTATTGCAGGATGGGTTCGCACGTCTCGGCTGTGCATAATGGTCAACGCATGTACTTGGTTGAAATCTCACGCGAAGTGTGCAGTTCAATTATCAAAACAGGAACATTTTCATTGAATTCTTTACCCCAAATAAGTGGTCTTCAAATCAATACAACTGACTTTCGGAGTGTAACACTRGCAGGCTCAATCGGCATCGATGGCAGGTGCTAAGGGACGCAATATTTCGACGCCGACGGAACATGGGAGAGGGTGGTGGTTCAGGGGGTAGTGCGTGAAAATATTAAAACCTACACGGGAATAGTAAAAATAAAAGATAATTCTATATCATTAGGAGGACACCTACAATGTGTCTTTTCGGAAGAGACTTGCTTCACCGACGAAAATAGGAATGCTTTCTGGACCGTCATTCCAAAATCTTCATGCCATTTTGAAATTAATTCTGCGCTATACGAGGGAGAAGCGGTTAGAATGACTGCACTCGACAGCAATTCACACATTTACGCAVTGRCTRRAGGCGAGAYAACATTCGYGTTAATGGGAAAACAGGAGGAAAACTTATGCGGATACAAACTTATAAAAACCGAGCATCCAAAATTATTCATCCTGGAAACTGAAAGAGATAAGACATTTACATTAAGAGCAAAACTATCAACCAACAATATCGATCTATTTACTTATGTAAATTCTAAATTCGTTTATCTAGAAAAACACCATCAAAATCAACTGGAAAACTTATATAATAGTGTCTTAAAACAAAGATGCAAACTAGAGAAGGAAGTTATCAAGAACGCACTCGCACTGGATGTGATGCTCCCTGACGTTTTTGCTGTAACAATCATGAAGGGCCCAGGATACATGGCGGTCATTGGTGGAGAAGTGGCGCACATTATCAAATGCACCCCTGTTCCAGTCCAAATTAGGCACACTGATGGTTGCTTCCGGGAGCTTCCTGTAACATACCAAAATGCAGGTATGTTTCTGAAACCTAAATCTAGGATTCTGGTAGGTAGAGGCACGCAAGAGCCCTGCAATACCTTGCTCCCGCATGAATACTTCGTCAAAGGCGTCTGGTACCAATTACTTCCAAAACCAACGTACGTTAAAGAACCACACATCTTGGAACAACAAACCACTTCCAATTGGAGGTACACCGATGCGCGCTCCCTCGCAACAAGCGGTATTTATTCCCAGGCGAACCTGGAAAGCCTACGGGACCATGTCATGTTTCCAATAGAACTACCATCAATTATGAACTATATCGCAAGAGGAGCCGCCGGACAGAAAATAAATTCAGAAACATTAAATTTTGTGAATCTTGTAAGTGAAAGTGAGATGCAAAAACTAACTGAAAAGATTACTACACGTATGTGGAATGGACTATTATAGTTCGGGACCGTCAGTGCAGCAGTATTAGGAATAGTCTTTATTTTTAAACTATCAAAGGTTGTGATCGACTTGATTTTGCGTGGTTATGCTTTGCATACGGTGTATGAGTGGAGTGCACCTTCTTGGCGCGATTTGGGGATCATTGGCGAACCTATTATTACATCTAAATAGCAGAAATGAGCGTTAAGATACACTAAAAGAAATATAAGAAATAGAATTAAGGAAAATCGTATCGGAACAGCCAGAAGTTCAAATCACAAACGACTCGCAACCTCAAAATTCGGGTAGGCATGTACGTTTTAATTTGTAGGACGATCTCCCTAGTAGTTTTGATCCTTTACGAGGCACCAGAAAATAGTTTTCTTGGTTGTTTCTTCTTTAGGGATGGAAATGTCACGTTCTAGTGACGATTTGGTATACTGAACGTACTACCCAAAGATTGTGATTTGTCCTCCTGTCATAATTACGAAAATTTTTTTTAAATTTTGTCACTTACATATTTTTATTAATTACATTATATTATTAACATTATATTATATTAATAACATTTATTACATTATTATTANAAGATTGTGATTTGTTCTTCTGTCATAATTACGAAAATGCAAAAATTTTGTCACTTACATATTTTTATTAATTACATTATATTATTAACATTATATTATATTAATAACATTTATTACATTATTATTATTATTATTACTTTATAGTATTAACATTATATTATTATATTATTATTAACATTTGCGCGTGGTTACGATACGATTACTAGGATAATTTACCGTTGTATAACAAATAACCGTAGGTGGTTCACCTTAAATTATATTCATTGTAAAGTCTATTTGTATCGGGCGCTCTTATGAACGACTATCGATAATTATCATTTTTGGACGGCATACGGTAATAATAGAACGTATGTCGATGGTCGTTCATAGGGAAATCTGCCTTACCGACAACTGAAGTCGGTAAACGGTCTTTTAGAAGTCGGTATTACCGACTTTGTGCTCCTACATTACTAACACTTATTGTTCAACATTTAGTTAATATAACAATTATTATTGGTACTTGTCTTTATTTAAATGATAGCTGCAAATAACATTATTATAGGTATTATTTCTTCTTATTTCAAGAATAAACCTGGATAATTATTATTAATTAATAAAACAAATAATTAATAACATTTATGCAAAGTAAAAAAAGGTGATAAAGTTAGCTTGCACACGAAATTTCTGCAGTCGTTATAAGGGCACTCGTGCAATGAAAAGAAATCTATTAGCTCAAGTATAAAACGCACGTGCAGTTCCGAGAATCTCTAACTGATAGTAACTTAACACAATCCTCTCTTCGGAGAATTAACGCTTGTTTGTAACCTATATCTACTTAACAGTCCAGGCAACAAGAAGAGAACTTTGAAAATTTAGCTAGCCGGGCAAATTATGATATAATAATAATTCGACGACGCTGAATCGAATGGTGCTATTTTTTTTGCAATCAGATTTTCTGGTAATGAGAAAAAGGGTAAAAGAGGGTAAAAAAGGAGAAAAAATGGCCGTATCTTAGAATGTAGGCATTAAATCGAAAAAAGTTTAAAACAAAAATTGTAGAGAATTAAAAATTACATAAAAAATGTTTGAAAAAGTATCTTCGTATTTGCAAAAACAAGCCAGAAAATGAAGGTGGAAGGTAATTGTAAGAGAGAGGGCAAGCCACGCCTCTACGTCGGTCTTTACAGGCGAGCGAGCTAGTGTGCGTTATCTTGAGGTCTCGCGGTCGTAAATGCGAGTTCGAGTGAGAAAAGAAAAGGATACTTCTCCCTTTCTATTTGTTTAGGTGATAGCGAGTCTTTTTGTTTGTGTTCTGTACCATCGATTTTGTTGAGTGTTCTGTATTATATATTTCAGATATTTTCTCATGCTGTAGCGAGAATTTTTCGTCTTGGCCATTGAGTGTCGAGCGTTATGTATACGAGTGCGAGTTAGACAAAAAACAGATATTTTTCTCTTTCTAATTTTTTCTTCGGAAGCGAGAATTTTTCGTTTTGACGATCGAGTGTCGAGCGTTCTGTATATCTATATATATATCGGCGTATAAGCGCGGCATTTTTAAATCGAATCTTGATGATTATAACATGCGGTTTTTTTATTTTTTTATTCAGCGTCGTCGAATTATCTTTATATTCAAATTTCGCCCCGCTAGCTAAATTTTCTAAGTTCTCCTCTTGTTGCCTGGACTATAAAGCAAAATTCCGTTCTCAGCTGACGCAGCAGTTTAGCGCTGGATGGTGAATAATATTTATTTTCCCGTGCAAGGCTAGGAAGTCAGCGCATTCCTTTCTCACGAGTTAGTGATGGTTGGTAGTGGGGGAGGCACATGGCTCCAGTGGGGGTACCTCCCACTCGACCGTGCCTGACTCGACATAGGGAGCTTAGAGAATCCTCTCCAGTCAGTCTACCGGCAACATCAAAACTATTAACTCTCGTAAATATTAACCTATTAATAATTACCTCTTTTTAATAATACATACATATACGTTTTGTGCCTTAGGGTCTCTCTTCCGCTAAGAAAGCCTAAGACAACTCTCAAAGATTTGTCTCCTTTATATGTCAAACAAGAGAAGTCTTTTTTAAAATACTCTTTTTAATTAGTTAGCTAGGAAGATAGACTTCTCCATTCTTTTCTGTATTTAATTGTGTAATTTTATATAAAAATATACTTTGGTTTTACCTGTGAAAATTGACATTATTCTAATGGATAAAACCCATATTAAACCATAATCCTGCGACCGATTATTAGACATAATCGATTCAGAAGCTGTAAGGTCCGAAAATTATAGAGAGTGGGCACAATTTGATCCGAAAGTCATCTTGATACTTTAAAAAACGTAAGTACACCTTATTCTTTTGGGAACTTACTGGTGCTGGCTCTTCTATCTCGGATCCCTGACAAAGTACCGGCTCTACGGACTGGCCAAAATTAGAACAAATTTTTGTGGGGTTGTTTGTTTAATTGCGGGAACGTCACAAATGAGATTTAACAAATTAAGTACTTTAAATCAAATGAACAAATACTTATTAAGTATAGTACTTTTTATAAAACAAAAAAAGATTTTATAAGATGAGTTTTTTCTTTTAAAATAAAAGTGATTTGTTTAGTAGAGTTCTTT
>NW_014569984.1:53037-54083 GCF_001313835.1 Polistes canadensis
GAATAGATAAGTACTTTTATTTAAATATACAAAGATTTGATGAATTTATTACTTTCATTTAAATAGAAAAAGATTTAAAGTGTAGATTACTTTTATTTAAATAGAAAAACATTTAATAAATTAGGTACTTTTAATCAAATAAAAAGAGATTATATGTGTTGTTGCGACTGATGCCTTAATCGGTACTCCAGTGGATTGCAGTGAATCGAAAAATGACCTCACGGGTGATATCGAGATATTTTATTAATAGGAAGAAGAATAGGAAAATATAACACAATAACAAATGTATTTGCGTGCAGTCTGTTCTAAAAAGTACGCTCTATTTAACTCGTCAGAAAAAATCCTCTCGTCATAAAAACCCTGGTTGAAACTTTGACGAAAAATTCGTACAAATCAGGATAATTCTGGCCAAGTAAAAGACCGCCTTTGCCCTTTGTCGCTGACTGAACTTAAATGATATAGTATTGCGCAATACAAATAATTCTCCTCGAATTAGTCCTCGCAGGTCTCAGCTTTCTAAATTAGATAACTTTCGAGCGATGAATCTCGCGTGATGAATCAATAGTGATGCCAGGCGCAAAAAAGCGATGCAATGCTGCACCAAGCACCGAAAAGCCCGAGCATAACGCGGCTGTCGATACATGTGATAAGAGTAATAAATGTGGTTTGAGCACGCGAGCTAGAAGAAAGAAGGAGCCCTTRCWAAAATGTTRGCGCTACCGTTGTTAYAAATAAAAACAAAGATACATTTTTGTCGCGCGTGTCTCACGCTTTAGCAAGGCCGTACACACCCCGGCGCTACGCCCTACTCACTATTTCCGTAGGATACGCAACAATATGACTTATTTACTTTTATTCAAATGAAACAAGATTTGATAATTTAAGTACTTACATTACATTAGAAAAAGATTTAAAAACTTAAGTAATTTCGTTAAAATAGAAAGAGATTATTAAGTATAAGTACTTTTAATCAGATAAATAGAGATTTAATAAGTTAAGTACTTTCATTTAAATGGAGAAAGATTTAATGAGTAAAGTATTTTTTT
>NW_014569984.1:58446-59766 GCF_001313835.1 Polistes canadensis
TATATGTGTTTCTATCTTCTAACTATTTATTCATTTCTTTAATACATTCTTCTTTTTCCATGATAACTGTGTTATTTCCTTTWTCCGATCTTGTTATTATTAAGTTCGGATTCTGTTTCAAGAAACGTTTTGTTGTTAGATAGTTATCTTTCATTTCATTGTTTAATAGTTTTTGTTTTTTTTATTATTGTAATAGTTTGAAATTATTCTCACCGCTWTTGATCTTACATTATTTTGCTAATCCTTTATTATTTTAGCGTCAACATTTTCAATGTAAATATTTTTTATGCCTTCTTCTAGATCTTTAATTAAAGTGCCTACTGGCATTTCCTTGGGTCTTAATAGAATACCATATCCTGGTTCTAGGTATAATATTTTTTCCACTTCTTTCGGTAGCCTTACATCCGTAAAATTAAATACACAAGTATTCTGATTATTGATATTGTTGTTGTTGTGGGAATTCTCTTTTAATAAATTATTTAATTTTTTTATGTTATTATCTTTTATGTTTTTAAATTTGTATTCGTATTTTTGTTTGAAAAATATTGTACAATCTTTAAAGTCTTTCAATTTTAGTGTCTTCACTAAATAATTACATGTGTTTCTGATGTTTTTTTCCATAGTTTTAATTTTCCACACTGTTATTCTTATTTCTAAATTAACGATCTTATATTTAAGAGATTTTTTCAAAATATCTGTTTCTCTTATGTATGGATGTGGTTCTGCTTGGAGGGTATATAAACATTTAAAATTATTAAGAATATGTTTAGGATAAACTTGTTTATATTTACAATTAAATAAGAATATGAGTCTATTTTTACATGCAGATAATTTTAGTAATTCGTTAAACCAATTTTTTATGTGTTTCATAGTTATTAAGTCATAATTAGTTGATAAGAAGCAAAAGAAACCCCTCGGCATTTTTTAATTTAATAATCAATATTCTTGTCCCAACTGTATATTAATATATATGAGTTGCAAATGGAAAAATGAAGACAGTTAATAGATTTTGATGAACAAATTTATTTGATCTTGTTGAACGTTTCGTCCCTTACTGGGGACTTCCTCCGCAACTACAAAAATTTTTTTTTCTTTTTTATTATCTTATAATTATGACTTGTTAAAAGGATATATAAACATTACAATAAATAAATAAATAAATAAATAAACTTTAAATCTTTTACTTCGATCACCTAGTTCACGCGTCAATACATATAATTTTAGAGTCATACATTATAATAAATTAATTAATACTAAACAACCTTACTTCGTCACATGTAATCATATACTGAATTCTATCTAGATTAGTGTTTAATAATA
>NW_014569984.1:62124-63649 GCF_001313835.1 Polistes canadensis
AAGTGCTTTCATTTAAATAAAAAGAGATTTTATTAGGTATTTACTTTTATTTAAATAGAAAGAGTTTTTATGAGTTGAGTACTTTTATTCAAATCTAAAGCGATTTGATAAATTGAGTACTTTTATTTAACTATAAATAGATCTAAGGAGTAGATTACTTGCATTTAAACAGAAAGAGATTTGACGATGTTGCGTATCCTACGAAACGAGTGAGTAGAGCGAAGCGCCGAAGTGTGTGCGGCCCTGCCAAAGCGTGAGACACGCGCGACAAAGTAGTATCTTTGCTTTTGGTGGTAACCACGGTAGCGCCAAGATGTTTGTAAGAACTCCTTCTTTCTTCTAGCTCGCGTTCTCTCACCACATTTATTACGCTAATCACATGTATCGGCCACCTCGGGCTTTTCAGTGATTGGTGCAGCATTGCATCGCTTTTTTTTATAAAGCCCAGCGCGTTCTGGCGCCTAGTGTCACCCTTTATTTTTCACGCGTTATTAATAGCTCGAGATTCATCTAGATTAGAAAGCTGAGACGGGCGAGGACTACTTCGAGGAGTATTATTTGTATTGCGCAATACTACATTATTTAAGTTCAGTCAGCGACAAAGGACAAAGGCGGTCCTGTACTTGGCCCGAAATATCCTGATTTGTACGGATTCTTCGTCAACGTTTTAGCTAGGGTTTTTATGCTGAAAGGCTTTTCCCTGACGAGCCAAATAAAGCGTACTTTTTAGTACTGACTGGGTTCAAATATATTTGTTATTGTGTTTTATTTTCTTATCCTCCTTTCCATTAATAAACAATTTTGATATCACCCATGAGGGCATTTTTCGATTCACTACAATCTTCTGAAGTATTGATTGAGGCATCGGTCGCATCACCAGATGAATTAAGTACTTTCATTTAAATTAGAAAAGATCTTATTAATTGATTTCTTTTATTTAAATAGATAGAGATTTAATTAGTTAAGTAGTTTTATTGGTATCAAAAGTGATTTGATTAGTCAAGTAATTACATTTAAATAAAAAGAGATTTAATGAGTTTAGTACTTTCACTTAAATGGAAAAATATCTGATTTGTTGAAAACTTTAGTTCAAATAGAAAGAGTTTTTAAAAGTAAAGTACTTTTATTTAAATGGATAGAAACTTAATAAGTTGGGTACATTATTTCAAGTAGGAAATGATTTAATAAACATAGTACTTTTATTTAAATAGAAAAATAATCGATTAATTTATTACTTTTAATCAAATAGAAAGAGATTGTGTTAGTTCAGTACTTTCAATCAAAGAGATAAATATTATATTAGCTAAGTTCCTTTATTAAAATTAAAAGAGATTTCATGAGTTGATTACTTTTATTTAAATAGAGAGAGATTTGATAAGTTGATTACTTTAATTCAAATAAAAAATAATTTTATGTGTTATGTACTTTCATTTAAATATAAAGACATTTGATGAGTTGAGTACTTTCATTGAAATAGAAAAAAATTAAAAAAGTAGATAACTGGCATTTAAATAAAAAGAGATTA
>NW_014569984.1:66664-69601 GCF_001313835.1 Polistes canadensis
TTAAATACAAAACGATATGATGAGATCGAAACTTTCTTTTAAATGTAAAGAGATAAGATAAATTGAGTACTTTTATTTAAATGGAAAGAGTTTTTTTGAATTGATTACTTTCTTTCAAGTAACCAGAGATTTATTGAATTGAGTATTTTACTTTAAATAGCAAAAGATTTGATAAGTTAAGTTTTTTTTTCAAAAATAAAAAAAATGGTTAAGTCAAGTACTTTTATTTAAATTTAAAGAGATTAGGTATGTTTAGTATTTTTATTAAAACGGAAAAAGATTTGATAAGTCTAGTACTTTCGATTAAATGAAATAAGTATAAATAAGTATATATAATTTTCAAACGGAATTAAAGACAGTTAATAAATTTGATGAACAATTTATTTTTACCTTGTTGAACGTTTCGTTTCTTTCTGGGAACTTCCTCAGCAACTACAAATTTTTTTTAATTTTGACTTGTAAAAATATAAACATTACAATAAATAATCTCTAATTTTTACCTTGATCACTTAGTTCACGCTTTAATACATATTATCTTATTTCCAGAGTCATACATTACAATAAAACTTAACATATTAAAATATAATTTAATCCGAAAAGCACCCTATCTCGTCACACGTAATCATATACTAAATTCTATCTAGATTAGTGTTTAATAATCTAGGTATCTTCCGTATTATGATGTCCCATATCAGTGTGTCCTGTTATGATAATTAAATTTTAAAATTTCATTATAGATGTTGTTTAGATTATTCGTGTCTGTCCTGTAGTTAACTGTATTGTTATTCGTTATATGGTACATTTTACTTATATGCCTTTTGTACCCATAGTCTTCTCTTTCTAAATTGGCTGTCTCTTTAAATTTAAACTTGTGTCCTGTTTTCAAATGGTGCTTCGCTAACCCAATAGTATTATTCTTTTGAGCATTTGTAGGTTTACAATCATTCTTATGTTGTTCTAATCTTTTTTTTAATTTTTGTTTAGTTTGTCCTATGTATCATTTCTCATATTTTAACTAAGTTATAAAAAACTAGTTTTACATTAGTATTTCTGAAACATTTTTTTATTTTATTCAATAAAGGTTTGATAAACGGTAACCTAATAATTCTTTTATTATTCAGTTCTTTTACTTTCTTCTGATCTCTATCATTTTTACCAACATTCCAAAAGAACTGGTATTAAAAACATTCAATAAAGATTGGAAAAAACTTGGAAAATCCATAAAAGTCCCGAAGAATATCTTAGTGGTACTAATATAGTTTTGTTTTGAATCGAGCTACTTCCAGTTCAACGAGTCTGTCTACGAATAAATGGATAACGCTATCCTAGTTAATCTAGCAAGTCCAGTGCTAGCCAATCTAGTTATGAATTATATCCTAAAAAATATGGAAGGCGTGTTACCCTTTCTAGTTCCTCTCCTAAAAGGTTTATGTTAATGACGTTGTCACAGCAATACCTAAGGTTATAATGGACCAAACACTTAAGACCTTCAATAGTGTCAATAATAAGATCCAATTCACAATGGAGGTAGAAAATAGTGGAACCTTACCCTTCCTAGATATGAATATTATAAGAAATAAAGACAGTTCCATTGTAACGAAGTGGTATGTGAAACCTACAAGCTCTGGTAGATGTATAAATTACAATTTGAATCATCCAATGAGGCAAAAAATTGAGGTTATTAAAGGTTTATTATTTAGAGCACTGACGTTAAGTAGTAAGAAATTTCATACAGAAAATAAAAAAAGAATAGAACTAATCTTAAAGTATAAAAATTACCCGACGAGTATCATACACATGGTGTTTATTAAAGTTAAATTAGATAGAGATAAGAAGAAAGTAAAAGAACTAAATAACAAAAGAATTATTAAGTTTCCGTTTATCAAACCTTTATCGAATAAAATAATAAAATGTTGCAAAAATACTAATGTAAAACTAGTTTTTTATAACTTAGTTGAAATAAATTTAATATTTACAAAACTAAAAGACAAGGTTTATAAACTAGAACAATCGAACGTAGTTTACAAAATACCATTTGAATGTGATAAATGCTACACAGGACAAACTAAACAAAAATTAAAAAAAAGATAAGAACAACATAAAAATAATTGTAAACCTACAAATCCTCAAAAGAATAATACTATTGCGTTAGCCGAGCATCATTTTAAAACAGGACACAAGTTTAAATTTGAAGAGAAAGCCATTTTAGGAAGAGAAGACTATTGGTACAAAAGGCGTATAAGCAAAATGTACCATATAACAAATAACAATACAGTTAACTACAGGACAGAAACCAATAATCTAAACAACATTTATAATAAAATTTAAAAATTTAATTATCATAACAGGACACACTGATAGAGGACATTATAATACAAAAGATACCTAGATTATTAAGCACTAGTCTAGACAGAATTCAGTATATGATTACGTGTGACGAGATAAGGTGTTTTTAGGATTAAATTATATTGTAATATGTTAAGTTTTATTGTAATGTATGACTCTGGAGATATGATAATATGTTTTAACGCGTGAACTAAGTGATCAAGGTAAAATTTAGAGTTTATTTATTGTAATGTTTATATTTTTAACAAGTCATAACTAAAAAAAATTTGTAGTTGCTGAGGAAGTCTCCAGTAAGAAAGGAAACTTTCAACAAGGTCAAAATAAATTGTTCATCAAATTTATTAACTGTCTTTAATTCCCTTTGAAACTTATATATATTAATATAGTGTTAGGACAAGAATACTGATAATTATGTATRAATAAGTTTACTACTTTTATTTAAATAGAAAGAGATGCGAGTACTAAAGAACTTTTATTTAGGTAGAAAGAGATTTAAAAAGTTAAATACTTTCTATTATATAAAAAGAGATTTATTTGGTTGAATGCGGATGTTCAAATTGAAATGTATTCAATAAGTTAAGTACCTTTATT
>NW_014569984.1:70911-73570 GCF_001313835.1 Polistes canadensis
TACTTTCTTTTAATTAGGAAGTCATCTGATAAATTAAGTAATTGTATTAAAAGTTAAAAAAATTTAATTTGTTAAGTTTTTTTATTAAAACAAAAAAAGATTTGATGAGTTGAGTACCTTCTTTTACGCAAGAGCAGATTTGATAAGTTTAGTACTTTTATTTCAACAGTAAGCTATTTAATAATTAAAGTTTTTCTATTTTAACACAAAAAAATTTAATGAGTTGAGTACATCAAATCAAGTAGGAATAGATATTTTTAGTTATGTACTTTCCTCTAAATAGTGAGAGATTTGATATTGTCACGTCCTAGTGACGACTTTGTATAACAGGGCGTATTATCCAATGTAAATCATTTTATAAATAATATCTAATTGTTGCGATTTATGTTTCTGTAATACTATACGAAATAAAAATAATTTAAACTTTTGTTACTTACATTATAAGCACTCTTATGAACGACCATCGATGGTTATTATTTTGTCAGCATGTGATATTAGTATAAACATGTGTCGATTGTCGTTCATAGGGTAACCTGCCTTACCTACATTACCGACTTGTGCTAGTTAACATTTGGTTAATATAACAATTACTATTCCTTTCTCACGAATTAGTGATAGTCAGTAGTGGGGGGGCATTAGGACGCGAGCGGGGGTAACTCCCACTCAACCGTGCTGGGCTCGTGAGTCAAGGGAGACCTCGCTTACGATCTACCGACAACAACGAAATGACTCAGTCGCGAATATTTACTTAGTTAATAACCTCTGTTCTAATAATAGGTATTCACGCGTTTTTTGTACAAGAAACTTTCTCTTTCAAAACGGTCTAAAACTACTTTTCTAGATTATTTTTTATTATACAATAGAAACGATAGCAGTCTTTTTTAAGATACTCTTTTGTTTTATTGGCTTGGAAGACGGACTTCTTCATTATTTTTGTTAATTTATCCTCGTGTAATTATTTGAGTAACTTAGAAGAATATACTCTAGTTTTACCAGTAAATTAAGTAAACTTATCTTAACGGCAAAAGACCCATATTACACCGAAATCCTGCGACCGTTTAATCGACACAATTAGACCAGAAGACGTGTTAATAATTCTTCAAAGGTAAGTATATCTCATCATTCCTTTAAACTTGCAGGTGCTGGCTCTTCTATTCAAGATCCCTGGAAGAGTACCGGCTTTATGGCCTGACCGAAAATAGGGCAAATATTTGTAGGGTCACTCGTCTTTTACTCGTTTAACTGCGGGGACGTCACATAATAAAATCTGGTGGCAGCGGTGGGATTACGAAACGGAAGTGTTACCATGCCAAGTTTAATTACTAACTTCTTTTCCATTCTTTTTTTCTTTGCGTTTTGGGAACCTTTTTACTTTTGATCCGTAACTATAATTTGCAAAATTTAAAATTTCGCAAGAGCAAAGGAGAATTAGACCAGATACTCCTACAAGTGAGGAGGCTATAGTGAAACAGACATCAAGGCTTAGCGACATAGATTCGGTAACGCGTAGGAGAATGGAAATAATTATGAATTTACAAGTTATACTTTGTAAGACGCAGGAAAAAACGCTTAAAAAACAAGAGAAACTTATCAAACGGGAACTTGAGCTAGATTATAGGGATCAGAGACTCGCGTTAATTGGGGAGGAAATTAGAAAATCTTTAGGAGATGATATGTCTGGTTTTCAGGGTATTGAACGGTCGGATCCTCCGGTGGACTCTTCTGTTCCGTTACCTCTTACTCTTAGTTCTTTGCGTCCCATTTCTCTAACGACAGCTTCAAGACGGAGAACCATAACACCCCTTTCCGAAGGTAAGTGCGAATTAAAAAGGGAAATCGAGGATTTAAGGCAAGAGATTAGAGAAATGAAGAGAATAGCTCCATTTGCTCCTCTTCCTGGTTTTTCACAGTTTTCGTCAAAGTTACGGGAACTTATAGAACATGTCCCAAAATTTGATGGACAAAATATTTTTGTAATACAGTTTATTAGGGCATGTCGACGCGCACTTGAATCTTTGCCGGCGGGTTTTTCAACCGAAACGGAAACATCTCTCGCTAGGCTTCTCCTTTCCAAACTCGGGGTCACTCGCCTTTTACTCGTTTAACTGCGAAGACGTCACAATATTTTGAGTACTTGTTTTCTAATTTATTGAGATTTTGTTTAGTTAAGTACTATATAATTCAAATAAAAAGAGATATAATAAGGTAAGTACTTTTATTCAGAAAGAAAAAATTTTGATAGTTAAAGTACTTTTACTTAAATTGAAAGAGATTTAATGCGTTTAGTACTTCTATTTTAGTAGAAAAAGTTTTAATGCGTAGAATACATTCAATTAAATAAAAAGAGATTTTATAAATTGATAATTTTAATTCAAATAAAAAAAAATTTTAATTCGATAAGTACTTTTTTTTGAAAAGCAAGAAATTTGATGAGGTAAGTAATTTCATTTAAATGATACGAGATTTAATAAATTAGGTACTTTCTTTCAATAAAGAAGAGATTTTATAAGTTAACTAATGTAATTTAAAATAAGAGAAATTTGATTTGTTAAGTTCTCTCATTTAAACAAAAAGAGATCTGATGAGTTTAGTACTTCTATTCAAATACGAAGAGATTTGATGCGTTAAGTACTTTTATTCAAATTTAAAGAGATTTGAT
>NW_014569984.1:75966-77022 GCF_001313835.1 Polistes canadensis
CTGTCAATTAAATAGAAAGATATTTAATGAACTTATTACTTTTATTCAAATATAAGGAGACTTGATGTGTTAAGTATTTTAATTCACATAAAAAGAGATTTGATTAGTTAGGAACTTTTATTTAAATAAAAAAGATACAATGAGATGAGAACGTTTATTAAAATGAAAGAATATATGATAAGTTGAGTACTTTTATTCAAATAAAAAAAAATTTTGTGAGTTATGTACATATATTTAAATGGAAAAAAAATTGATAAGTTCAGTACTTTTATTAAATAAAAAGAAATTTGATTAGTGGAGTACTGTCATTCTTATAGAAATAGATTTAATGAGTTAAGTTCTATTTTTTAAGCGAAAAGAGATTTGATAAGTTGAGTACTTTTATTCAAATGGAAAGAGATTTGATAAGGTAAGTTTTTTCATTTAAATGTAAAAAGATTTAATTATTAAGGTACGTTATTTCAAAGAAACTGTGATTTAACTAGTTTAGTACTTTTAAAAATGAAAAGAGATTCCATTAGTTAGGTACATTTATTTGAATTTAAAGAGAATTGATGTAGTAAGTCCTTTAATTTAAATAACAAAAATTTTAATTATTAATTGCTTTTATTCAAAAGCGAAAAAATTTTATAATTTGAGTTCTTTTATTTAAATGGAAAGAGATTTATTCAGTTTAGTACTTTTAATAAAATAAAACGAGATCTTATTAGTCTGGTACTTTCATTCAAATGGAGAAAGATTTGATAAGTCGGGTACATTCTTTTAAATTGAATGAGATTTGATTAATTTTGTACTCTTATTCAAAAAGATAGAGATTTGATGACTTAAGTACTTTATTTTAATTAAAAAGTGATTCAATGAGATTAGTACTTTCAATCAAATGAAAGGAGAATTATTAGGTTGAATACTTTTATTCAGGAGGAAATAGGATTGATAATTTAAGTTCATTCATTAAAGTACAAAAACATTTAATGTGTTAGGTACTTTTATTCAAATAAATAAAAATTTGATAAATTAAGATCTTTCATTTAGATAGAAAGAGATTTATTGAGTTTA
>NW_014569984.1:78296-80253 GCF_001313835.1 Polistes canadensis
ATGAGTTGAATACTTTCATACAAATAGAAAGAACTTTGACGTGTTAGGAACTTTTATTTAAATAAGAAGATATGTATTAAGTTCAATACTTTCATTCAAATGGCAAGAGATTTAAAGTGTTATGAATTTTTATTTAAATGATAAGAGATTTGATAAAATTATAACTTTTATTAAAAATCAAAGAGATTTGATTAGTTTAGTACATTCCTTTAAATAGAAATATGTTTTATGAGTTTAGTATTTTTATTTAAATTGAAAAAGAATTATTATGTTGAGTACTTCCATTTAAATGAAAAGAGATTAGATGAGTTAAGTACTTTCATTTAAATTGTATGAAATTTGGTAAGTTGAGTACTGTCATTTAAATAAAAAAATATGTAGTAAGGTCACTACTTATACATAAATGAAAAGTGATTTGATAGGTTGAGTACTTTCATTTAAATAGAAAGAAATATGATAAGTTGAGTACTATTAATTAATTAAGAACGGTAAAAATCAGTTTAGTACTTTCATATAAAATAAAAAAAGATTGAAATATTTGAATACTATTTTTGTATTAAAAAGAGATTATTTGAACTAAGTACTTTCATTTGAATCGAAGTATATTTGATGAGTTTAGTTCTTATATTCAAATGAAAAAAAAATTGATATGTTGAGTACTTTTATTTAAAAAAAATTATCGGTAAATTAAGTACTTTTATTTTATCATAGTTATTTTTATTAAATGCAGTACGTTTCTTTAAATAAAAAAAGATTTAATAAGTTCAGTACTTTCATTTAAATAGTAAAATATTTATGAGTATCCTACTTTTATTCAAATAGAAAAAAATTTTATGTATAAAGTACTTTCATTGGATTAGAAAAAGATTAGACGACTTGAGTATTGGCGTTAAAATAGAAAAAGATTTATTGAACTGGGTACTTTTAAACAAATAAAAAGAGATTTGATAAGTTAGTAACTTTCATTTAAATCGAAAAAGATTTGATGAGTTTAGTAATTTCAGGAAATAAGAAAAATAATTTATGAATCCGGTACTTTTATTCAAATAGAAAGACTTTTGATTAGCTAAGTACTTTTACTCAAAGAGATAAAGATTTATGATGTTAAGTACATGTTGCGTATTCTACGCAACGAGTGAGTAGGGCGAAGCGCTGAGGCATGTACAGCCCTGCTGAGACGTGAGACACACTCGACAAAGCAGTGTCTTTGTTTTTGGTGCTAGCCACGGTAGCGCTAAGATGCTTGCAAGGGCTCTTTCTTTATTCTAGCTCGCGTTCTCCCATTACATTTATTATGCCAATCACATGTATCGACAGCCGCGTTATGTTTGAGCTTTTCTGTGATTGATCCAGCATTGCATCGCTTTTTTGTTTAAAACCCAGCGCGCTCTTGCGCCTGTGGGCACTCATCATTTAGGCACTATTTGCTCATCACGCGTGATTTATCGCTCGAGATTCATCTATCTTAGAAAGCTGAGACTTGCGAGAAGCTACTTCAAGGAGAATTATTTGTATTGCGCAATACTAAATCATCTAAGTTCGGCCAGTGACAAGGGACAAAGGCGGTCCTGTACTTGGCCAAAATTATCCTGATATGTACGGATTTTTCGTTCACGTTTCAACCAGTGTTTTTATGCTGAAAGGCTTTTCCCTGACGAGCCAAATAAAGCGTACTTTTTAGTACTGAGTGGGCTTAAATATATTTGTTATTGTGTTTTACTTTCCTATCCTCCTTCTCATTAATAAACAATCTCGATATCACCCGTGAGGGCATTTGTCGATTCACTACAATCCACTGGAGTACCAATTAAGGCATCGGTCGCATCACCAGATGAATTAAGTACTTTCATTTAAATTAGAAGAGATCTCATTAATTGATTACTTTTATTCAAATAGAAAGAGATTTATTAAATTAAGTACTTTTATTCGTATGAAAAGAGATTTGATTAGTCAAGTA
>NW_014569984.1:83050-83970 GCF_001313835.1 Polistes canadensis
CAGCCTTTCTTAATACATGTGCAAACTTATAATCAGCTTGAAAACAATTCAAGCACAAATTGGCGTTAACCACGATTCTCTTGCGCTCCTTAGGCTCGGCCCTCCGTAACAGCTCACACTCCGATGGATGCTCGCCTCTCACGGCATATGCAACACGAGATGATCGCACTCAAGAAATAAACTTAAACTTATCTTTAGTCGGTACTTCGCGGCCAATTTCGCGGAGAATTACAACGCGGYTCATCACGCATCGATTTCCTTAAACGAAAATTCCTCTCAGGTCCAAACRRCGCGTTCCTTCTGTTATTGTCAATCCTCCTCGGCTTTTCTGCYGGCGTGGCGCTTACTAGCGCATTTCCCGTATCGCGTAGAAATACCAAAAACTCGTTCACTGTCGTTAAAGCATCTCGGAATACCGTTGTTCCCATTGAAGACGTGTTGCTAGATCCACTCGCGAAAGATGTGCAATGATAACAAATTGATCGACAAWGACTTTTTTAGTCGCTACTAATGCCCTATTAATTTGCATTCAGCGCATCAAACGCGGCAATTAAGACGACGGAAACTCACTGTTAATCAGGGGACCCTCCAAAATAGCTCGCACGCGCTTATTTATCAATATTAACAAATTATCATAGCACTCAACTAAGGTCTTCCATGCAGTCGGATAATTATCTGCAGTAATTTCCAGAACTCTTATTTTCTCCGCAGCCGGTCCCGATAAGCATGATTTTAAATATGCAAACTTTTGTATATCCCGAAGTACGGAATTATTTCGTATCACAGATTGAACGGTGTCYTSGGCTATTCCTCATGCTGCCCGTCAAATCGAGGTAATTGCACCGCCGGTATTCTGTAAATACTATCTACGGACAGACTGCTAACCGTAGTTCTAACTGGAGACAGCCGACTCGCGGTAG
>NW_014569985.1:0-22090 GCF_001313835.1 Polistes canadensis
TATTAATTGAGATTTAATTTCAAAATAAATTAATTAAAAAAGGAATTTATATGAAAAATAGAAACAAATAAATGTGATAATAATCAAATTGTTAGAAACGATTCTTAGATTTGTCTAAAGGGTAATATTAGAATAATATATTTTTTAATTACATTTTTATTTACATTTTTATTTACATTTTTTTTTAAATTGTCGCTCATGTCAGGCAACATTTATTGCGCTAACAATATTTTTATATTTATATACATAATTGTATGATATTTAATATTTGTATAAATCTTTATAATATATAAGTCAACGAAATGCGATGTATTTTATTTTATTTTTTTTATTTTTCCTGTATTTTTTTGTTTTTTTTTTTTATAGTACTTCAATAAATTTTCATTACGCGCTACTAGTTGCCTATCTTTGTTCCGTCCATGATACAAATATTATAAAAGATAACAAAACTAGATTAAATATTATGCAAAATACGATTGATCGTGTAGAAATTAAGTATAATATAAATAAGAATAATTGATTTTTAGTAGAAAAAAATAATAAACTATGCAATTTATACGAGAAAGGTCCGATTTAAAATACTAAAAATAGATAAATAATTTTACACGTATACAGAGAAATGTTAACCAGGGAATACTACTGGAAATTTACTCATTTATAAATCATTAACTAACGTTATTAAGCAAAAAAATATATCTTATACAAGTTAAATTCTTTAAAAATTGTTGTATCACATAAAAATGAAACATGAAGAAACATAAAGAAAGTATTTGTATGTCGTAAGACAAAATATATAATTGTGACACTTTACTTATTTTTTCTCTGCGTTTTCTTTATACGTGTTTTTAAAGCAGCAACAATACAAGAATGCCAATTACTCAATCACCTTACTTTACCAACGTGATTGTAAATACAAATTAAAAGTATTCCACGTAAGATTCGAAAATAAATTTTGGAAAGAAAGAGAGATCCGTTTAAGTTATATATCACGAACGTTTTACGACACATCAAGGCAAACTCCGTTGAATGAACAATTATATTGAGACAATCATCGTCAATGTCTCTAAAGGGAAATAATCTTAAATTATCTTGTTAAGGTAATCGTCACATATGTATCTATGTATCTATCTTAATACACGTATCTATGAACATACATTCTTTTATATTCTTTTAATAACTCTGTTATACAATTGTGCTTAAAAGTTTTTAAGTGGGCCCAAAAATTAATTACTTTTTTTGTTTTTATATTAATTATATTTACGATTTTACAAGCCAGGCTTGTAGTTTTATAATCTAAGCAAAAATATTTTTACATGATATGTTACAAATTTTGTCATTAATTTTAAATATCATTTAAATATTATTATCGATCCGTTTAGAAATTTTTCAGCATTTTAGATAAAAATTGGTCTATTGTTTTTTTTTTCTTCTTTTCCGTTAACAATTTAAATATTGATTCAATCAACAAGTTCCATTATATAAGATAATAGCGTGCAACTTTAATCAGAATAATCTTACAATTAGTTTTAAAAAAGTATTTATGCAAATACCTACGTACAATACATGTCTGTAAACGATCTATAGAAAATACCATTCATATCATGATTTGTACTCTAACGGAAATACATTTGATAAACGTTAAATATATCTTACGATATGTTAATTAATATAACAGAGTTATAACGTTAATAGTTGAAGGACACTTAATACATGGTATTACTTTTACGTAATGAAATTTAATTTCTATCATTGAAAGTAATGAAGAGAAAGAAATATATTTACTTTACAAAATAAGACGAATCTCTCATTTCTTATTTAAAAAAAAAAACGATTAATTTTATATATTATTCCATGTGGTCAACGGGAACTTTTTATTCAGCATTTTTTAATCTTTGTAAATAGAAATTTGTATCTTTTTTTTTCTTTTAAATTTATCAATATTTTAAAAGCACATTTTTCTTTCAAAACACTCGAATTTAATTACCCATTTCTTTCTTCAACAAATTTTGTTAATCATTCAAACATCGATTTGTTTATTCAGTTTCTTTAATAGTCACATAAACGCATATCCCTCTTAAAAAAAAAAGAAAAAGAAAAAAACAAGAAAATAGAGACATCGAAGAATAGAATAGATTTAGCATGACATTATGTTTTTAGATAAATGTCAGAAAGTATGGGTGTTCGGAAGATAAAGAAATGTGTCTGGAGAGAGTATACTAGTAAGAGAATAAAATTAAATATTCTAGAAACCTGTTCACGTGCCACCAACTTTCAGATTTATTCGATAAAACGCAATGGCATGTTAGATTCGTAATTTTGCTTTTAAATAGCACGAAATTATTACAAGGACGTTGAGTTTTTTTAAATATGTACAAATACGTGTAGAATTTTTTAAGGTCATGATAATGACTTGACTTATAATAACATTCCTAAAATCATTGCCAAAGATTGACTAATAGCTTAATTGCAAATTAAGTATACAAGTTTAGATCTTGAACTATGAACAAATATGACGGTCTGTTATGTGTTAATTCAAACTAATTATATCTTATTATATTTCTTTTATTGTTAATTTATTTTCAAGGATACACATAATCGAAGAAATGTGACATTTTTGATAATGGAATGTTTATTGCAAGTTCATCCTTATAGTTGTGGAAAATATTTTTAAATAAATTGGCACACCTTGAAAGCATTGTCATGTTGATGTTGGTGAAAGGTACTGACCAAGATCGAAATAGAAATTTATAAAAGAAATAGGGAGATAACTATCTTGTAATGGATAATACACAAAGTATCAACCGTATCGTGAATCAAAAGTATTTCAACCGAAATTCTGAATTTTTTTAAATCAAGTATACTTTATAAACATTTGATAAACAAAAAATTAGACTAAAAATCTGAAAAGAGATTAAATAATTTTGAAAATTATCTAATTATTTTTCGGCCTACTAAAAACATTTAATATTATTATTATTAGATGGCATTACCAAATCCTGCCAATGTTCCTGTTTCTACGCAAGATCCCTTCGTTCGCGATTTTCGTACCTCATGAAAAATATTTGCAACAGATAAAATTAATTATTGAAATAAATTTATTTCTAATAATGCGCTGGTTAAGAAGATGTTTTACGAAAGAGAAGATGATATTTTTTTTTATGTTTTATATAAAAAAGAAAAATATTTAAAGGCAAGACAGTGACGATAATGAAAAAAAAATATGCATAATTAAAAATATGCGCAATGTACGTGACTATATGTTAAAAATAATGAAAGAACAAGAGGAAGATAATAAATGATCTATACGCATTTTTTCCCTCTCTTCATAGTTTAAACACTTATGAAAAAGTCTTTGAAATATTGTTTCAGTAAAGACACTCTAAACTTATAAATAAATATAGATATATTAGAAAAAATTCAGTATTTGTATAGATGATGAATACCACAAGAATAGTTAAATATTATTCACATGTAACTTGATTAATTATCATATTTATTTTAAACATGAGAAAGAAGGGAATTCATTTTTATTGTAAAAACAATCATTTTCTTTATATTTAGTAAAAAAATTATAAAATTCTTATATTATAATTACAATTAAAAAATCCTCTTCTTTATAATCATTGAGAAAAAAAATATTGGAATTTTTATTATATTAACACATAAAAGGGTTTTTATCATCAAAAGAAGATTCTTCTCTACTTTACAAACAAAAATTCTCGTCCTTACATTTTCTTTTCTTTTTAATCATAAAAACATTCCCTCTTTCATATCGATTATTGATCCTACATCTCTTTATATTTATTTATTTTACTTTTTATCTTCTCCCACCTCAGGAATTCTTAATATTACCACCTTTTTATTTCTCCGTGGATTTTGTCGTCAAGCGAAAGACCAATTCTTAGGGAGTAGTATTCGCCAAGCAATCGTACAAACCGGTCGTGCTCGACGTGACAAGTTAGCCTCAGGCAAGATCTATTGAAAATATAACAATAGGTGATACGTGAAACGTTTTCAACTAGTCTACAAATACATATTACAATTGTTCGCGCGATAACGAACCATTGTTTATAAAAAAAAAAAACAAATCCATTTGAATCTGACTTGATTATCGATTTTTGTTCACTTAAATCGATGAACTCATTTTACTGCTCTCTTCAATAACAATTCCAAAGACAATATTATAATAGGAGGAAAATAAAATTAATACCACAGAACGAATTAGTATTTAAGAATCATAACAATTTTCTCTTAATCATTCTAACATAGTCATTTTAAATTCGAGTCAAGGAAAATCTAAAGATGCGGAAATAAAATACATTTTCTCAGAGATCGTATTCATCCTTTGAATAATTCTTTCTTAATAAATCAATGAAAAAAAAAATTCCTCGAATTAATTATCATGGAAAATCATTTATCAAAACATGACCACGAGCATCATTAAGATTTAATCCTTTCTTGTACTTTCTCATTAAAAAAAAAGGTATCTTTTGGCAAGCTACCAGTAAAGAGAAAGTGGACTTTCTTCAAACTCGTACCAAGAGAAAGCAATTTTCTATAAATTCATCAATTTTATTCATAGAAAGAAAAATCGAAGAATCGAAAATATTGATTAAAATATTTCAACGCACGAATCAAGTCTAAGGATTCATTTGAAATCGTTTGAAAGTAGTTTTGAAACGATTTCATTTAGATAATCGGTATCGAAGGAGAATAAATGAATTTGAAGAAAAAAAATAGGAGAAGAGAAAGTAAGTAATAAGCAAATGCAATCGTCTCTGTTGAATACTGTACGTTAGCTGATCGTATGACCCTGTCCCGTTAGGCAGTGGTGTCCAGTGAAGTTCACGGCCAAAAACACACGGGGTCGCTGAGTTCTGCAGTTGCTGAATCCAAACGATAACGTCCTAAGTTCTATATATAGACTGCATATACCTCTCTTTTCTTCTTCTTCTTCTTCTATCTTTCTTTCTCACTCTATCACTCACTTGGACTATCCTCAGTATACCATCGCAATGTAACGTAGAAATGATATAAGTCACTCGGCCGAGTGGCACCGGTAGTCGCGTGTAGTTAAAACGATCTTAAACGACTTTGGGACGTGACGCGATAAACGAAGAAAACGAGAGACAGAGACAGAAGTATAGAACTGATTGAGATGTTCCGTGGAGGAGATCAAGAAGAAAGATAAATACGTAGTGGCCTGAGTTTCGTTCACATCGAAAGTCAGCTAGCTGGATATCTTCTTATAGTCTTTCAAAAGAAACTCAAAATAACATTTTCTAAGTGGAAAATTAAGGTTTCCTGTTAATATTTATCAGCGTGATTGAAGAAACGAAGATGGACAACCTAAAAGTACCACCTAGTTTGATAAAGAACAACAACAATAATAATAACGAAGGAAGAAGAAGACTTTACTCAATGTCTTGTTTGAACGATCGTCCCAATGGAGAAGATCCTTTGTCCGTGAGATTGGCTTCAACCTACAGGTCAGCAAGATATGGACACGTTACCGATTATTGTCCTGAACAAATCGTGGTAGTCGATGAAGATTTAACAACCAATTCCACGATTAAACACGTCGAGATCGACGCAGGTGAACCACCGCCAGCAGATGAGTCTCTTTTCTTCGATAATTTGGAAGCTTTGAGGAACGTATTACGCGTAGATGGTAGCAATATCAGATCAATCCTTTGGTCCATCTTAGGTATGACCGAGATCAAATTGTTGTTGGAAATGGAAAAGAGTGGTATTGTGCCACCGGAAATTTCATTAACTGAAAATTTGAAAAACCTTGCTTATATTTGGGCATGTCATCGTGCCCTTTCTCATCTATTACCTAAACTCGAAGAATTAGGCGCTGATATTAATTACATCGAGCCGTGTACTGGAATGAACGCTATACTCACTGCTTCCTTGAGTGGTAACGTCTCCTGTTTAGAACATCTTATCGGGAAAGGTGTCGATGTTAATAGTGAAAATCCAACTAATCATTACACCTGTCTACACTTTGCGGCTGCTGGAAAATCAAGAGAAACTACCATTTTACTTTTAGACAACGGTGCCAAATTAAATACATGTGCTTATGGGGAAATAGTCGAACCAGTACTTCACTGTGCCATTCGAACAAGAGCAATAGACGTGGTTAAGGTGCTCCTGGAACGCGGTGCTAGCGTTGTTGAAAAGAACCATCTTGGAGAGACTCCACTTCATGTTGCTTGCTTCGTACAATCGATACCCTGTGTCGAACTTTTACTGACTGTACCAGGTAGTAACATTAATGCTGTTGATCGTACGCACAGGACGCCATTACATTTTGCCGTTATGAGTACAGATTCTTCGGCAGTATTGGTCGAACTTTTATTGAAGCATGGTGCCTTAGTCAATGCGGCCGATCGAACAGGATTCACTCCACTTCATATAGCCGCTTTGAACGAACAGTCTCATTGCGTGGATACTTTGATTTGGGCAGGAGCTGACGTCAGTGCTACCACCAGTGCAGGATTATCAGCTTTGAACATTATACTGAGAAAAATACCTGAGTCTCTTCAAGTTTTTCGAGAAAGACTCGATGCTTCTATCAGACTTAGACGGCCGGTACCACACAACAGAGAGTTTGAAATGAGATTACACTTTGACCTACTCTTTCCGAGCAACAATCAATGCGAAACCAGTTTCATCAATACTTTCGTACAAGAACGTCGCAAGGATCTACTATCTCATCCATTAGTCATGGCTTTTCTTCATCTCAAATGGGAAAAGATAAGAAAGTTTTATTTGATGAGGATCTTTCTTTATGCCATGACGGTTATCTGCATGACTACTTACGTTCTAACAGCACTCGCATACAAATGTTATAATCACGATGATTATCCAAGTTCGAAAATCTGCAACAGTAAAAGAATATCAGGCTTTCTATTCAGAAGACCAGTCATCGAGATCGAGTGGTACCTTTGTCTCGTGTTGACCTGTGTAACAATACCTAGAAAGATATTTGGTTTTATGGTTTATAAATCGGTGAAACAATATTTCTCGAACATAGATAACGTACTCGATGGTATTGTTATAGTAAGCGTTTTTGTAACATCATTCGTTTACACGGGAAAGACATACGATTGGCAAAATTACGTGGGTGCATTCGCAATACTTTGTGCCTGGACAAATCTAATGTTGATGGTCGGACAATTACCTGCTTTTGGAACATACGTTGCCATGTTCACTCATATACAATTTGAATTTGCTAAACTTTTATTAGCTTATTCAGGATTATTAATAGGATTCACCATTAGCTTTTGCGTTATTTTCGTTGGGGAGCCAGCTTTTGGTAATCCTTTTACCGGACTTATCAAAGTCCTAGCAATGATGGCTGGCGAGCTAGACTTTGAGGGTCTTATTAATCAAGCGGATGCCGACGGTCCTTTCGTAATATATCATCCACTGTCAGTCTGTTCTCAAATTCTCTTCACTCTCTTCATCGTTTTCGTAACGGTAATATTAATGAACTTATTAGTCGGCATCGCCGTACATGATATTAATGGTTTGAGAAATCATGCAGGACTTACCAAATTGGTACGTCAAACTAAATTAATTCTTTTTACTGAAATGGTACTGCACAATGCGTCCATACCATACACATTTCGAAAATGGATGACCAATCATAAAATAGACGTGGAAAATCGTAAACACGTTCTCGTTGTAAAACCATTAAATCCTTTGGAAAAACGTTTGCCCAAGGATATATTAAAGGCTGCTTATGAGATCGCACAAAAGAATATGCCATATATCAATGATGACAATATTAGTCTTAGCGACCATGTAACTTGGATGAAGCAACAAAGTGAAGAATCTTCCGAGTCTGGCTTGAGATTGGCTATTGAAAAATTATCAACAAGATTGAATGCTAATGAAGAAACCATAAAGTCACTTAAAACACAATTGTTACATACTAACGATATGTTGGAGGATATTGTTAATCGTCTTGCCAAGAACAAAAGTATATGAGTTAGGCAAAGTGTCCGTGAATATGAACACATAATTACATAAATTATACATATGTATGTATGTATGTATCTATGGATTATTGTCATATCTATTTGCCTCTTTTATTAATAGACAAATTAAACAAAAACTCACTTAATGTATTATAAAGACTGATATATAGGGAACCGATTCTCAAGATGATTGAGAATATATTTGAAGAATATATATATATATATATATATATATTAATGAAAATTTGATTTTTCATTTCTCTTTCGTCAGAAAATTTTTTTGGATAATCTATAACGATGACGTTGTTTTGTGAACAAATGTTTTAACAATAAGGTATAAATATAGTAGCTACATATATTTTTTGTTAAGATTTAATTTTCATTAGTCTAGCATATACCTCACTTTATTCAAATTTAGATATATACAATAGATGTGGTAAATAACATGTAACAATTTGCAGGTAATATTTCCATTAATTTTTACGAATATGATTGAGAAAGTTGACATCGAAGCCGTTGTAGAAGGTGGAGGGAATACTGGACAATCGGGTGCAATAAGGTGGGGCATTGCGTGGGGTCTCCGAAGTTTCGTTACTCCTGAGGTTGTACAAAATATGAAAATTGGTAAGATATTAAATTATGGAGAATTATAATTAAATAATTATATTTCATTTAATTTGTATTATAATATTAACAAATTTGTAACTTTTTAGCTGGATTGTTGACGAGAGATTGGAGGATACGTGAAAGAAAGAAATTTGGCCAAGAAGGAGCAAGAAGGAAATTTACGTGGAAGAAACGTTAATTTTCGAAATATCTTTTTTTTTAATTATAAAAATCATATAATTATATCTCGTATGGAATAATAGATTTAAAAAGAAAATTCTTTATCTTTAAATTAATGTTGTACCAAATAATATATATTATTTGAATATTAATGTACATCGGATGCAACAGTTGGTATATGTTCATCAAATGAGAACATGTATAAATATTAGATAAAAAAGAACTTCTAATCTCTTTTCACAGTATTTAATACATTTGATATCTTGCGATAAGCTTCATTTTACATTTTGCTTAGAGGTGTTAAACCAAGTAACTTCATCCCTTGTGCAAGGACGTTTTTTGCTACATGGAAAAGAAGTAGTCTTTGATTGCTAATATCTACGGTTTCGCCTTTAACTTGCAATGTCTCGAAAGCTTTGTTGATAGTATAGCTGCATAAAATAAATATTTTTAAGTACATACTTATTAAAAAGCATTTATCATTATTACTTCGTATATGACTAACCTCAGTTTAAAAAGATAACCGACTAAAATGCATGGTTCTAAATCCTGATAAGATCTTAATACTGTATTTTCAAAGTTACTAATAATACATATCAAGTCATCCACTATTGGTTCTTTCAAAACTGACGGGTAACATTCAGTTGGAAGAGTAACACCAGAGTTTTCTTCTAAATTACAAAGTCGACAATGGACATACTGCAATTTTATGCCAGTATCTCCTTTTATCTGATATTAAAAGAAAAATAGATTCTTATAAATTATTACAGTACTACTCATTTTTAAAAAAGTAAGAATTATTATAAAAAATCTCACATTAAATGCTGTATTCCAATTGAATGTATAATCTCGTTGTCTCTTTTGTTTTAGATCATTAATTATTACAGCAGAAATTCCTAATATATCTGAACTGTTATCGGACGAATCCAAAGAAACTTTAGTTGCTAAAATAGATGACGTTTTATAATTTCATTTAAATAATGAAATTTTCGCACAAAATAACAGGCAATGTAAAAATCACTTACTGGGAGATTGAATTTGCTTTTCTCTCGCAACATCCTTGATTTCATTTAAAATATCTTTTAAAAATATAGCTGTACCTTTTCTAGTACTCATACCTATTACTCGTCCATATCTTATATGTTTTAATCTCTCCGCCCAAGGCATATTCATTTTATGTAATATTTCTATTAGATTTGTAAAATGTTTACTTTGTGTTTGATCAACGACATAATACATCACATCAAATTTATATTTTTTATACCTGTCGATAGCTGCTCCCACATCTCTCGTTAAATACAATGACGTTCCATCACTTTTAATAATAGGTATAACTTTATCTATTTCTAATTGTATTACTTTTCTATTTTCTCTATCGTATTTCAACAAATTCATATTTTCCATTAACTCTATTATTTGTTTTAGATTAGTTTTTTTATACATAGATTCCCAATGATATTCATCAAAAGTAATACCTATTCTACCGTAAGTTTTTTTTAAATCCTCAATTGTATATTTTCTAAATAATTCCCATTCTTCGTATGCAGTACTTTCTCCAATTTCTAACTGTCTAAAGATTTCTCTAGCTTTATTAGCAATACTAATATCATTTTCAGCCGATTTATTGGCAAGTACATAAGCATTGTACAAACTTCTGATGGCGTCATCTTGTATGTTCTTGCTATCAAAATTAGACATTTCTATACCAACCTGAGTAAAGCCATATTGAGTACCCCAATCACCTAAATAATTTATTCTCTTCACATTATTACCCAAATAACTATTTATATTGGCAACATAGTTTCCTATAATGGTTGAACGTAGATGTCCTAAATGAAATGGTTTTGCAATATTTGGTGAACTAAATTCAACTATTACATTTTTACTGCCATCGATAAGTAACGAAGAAGCAGCTTTATGGTAATTGCTTTCGAGAAGCTGCTTAATGTAATCTTCTCGTAATACATTAAAAGATAATATATCCTTTTCAACAGTAATATTGTTTAAATATGATTTTCTGACAGAATTTAATAAAGTTTCAATGTTGTTTCTGAAATTATATTGTTTTGTTTGCAAAGGAAGTATAAAAGAAAATACTCCTGGTTGTCTTTGTTTCATGTGTAAACAAGAAATTATATTCATTGCATCTTCTGTATTTTTTATTAATTTTGTAATCTAAAAATTAATATAATATTAATTTTTTTAAAAAAGAGCGCTGATCACATACACACACACACACACCCATAACATTTGAATATTTGTAACATTTAAATAAAAATCTTATATACCTTTTTATATAATACGCGTCTTATATTAATAGTCATTATAATACGATGTTTAATTAATGTTAAATTATATATATATATATATAATAATAATAAAACTTTTATTTATATAAATATAAATCTTATAATTTAGGTTAGGATTTAATAAAATATATTTAGTTACAGTACATGATTTGCTTATAGTAGATGGTGCCAACGTCGCTAACGGGAACCAATTTGATGAAAGTATTTTTAAGTTTTTTAAAGCCAACCAATCAAAATTAAGAGTATAAATACGCGGGAATACTAATGCTTATGAAATTTCGATATTGGTAGTGTTGCATCGTTACCGTTTGTTTATGTTTTAGAAGTCTTCCACTTTTGTCGATACATCATGTTCTTGTTGTATGTACGCGTTATTTTAATAAGAACGAATTCATTTGTATTTTATATTTGAATATAATACTTCATTTATACAAAATAAAACTTTATTTGTTAGATATAGATATATTATACCTTTTTTTGTTTTGTGAAGTATATAATGTGCATCATATATTATTATAATTAAAAAATCAATTTGGTTTGTAAAACAGAAACATGATTTTATGATATGGCTGAGTTGCATATTATTGGTCAAATATCTTTAGCCAAAAATTTCAAAGAATCTCAACTATTTTGTAAATGGAGTTGTCATGCTGGTAAAGAATAATCATTTACGTATGATTTTCTTTCTCTTCATATAATAATTTTTTGTAACGCTAAAAAATATTTTTATTATAATTATTTTTACAATATAATAGGAAATGGTTGGAAAGTCATAGAAGGAAGTGAAGAAGGACAAACCCAAGAAAGTTGTGATATATATACTAACGAACCAATTTGGGATCATCCTATTGATATACATTACACTACGCAAACATTACAGAATTCTCCGAAACTGCTTCTACAAATATTTTCTAGAGATAATTATGGGAGGGTATTATTCAATTCCTATGGTGTTTGTAATATACCATTATCTCCTGGATCTCATTGTTTAAGTTGCCATACATGGAAACCGATTGGTCAGTATATTTTCTTAAAAAGTATGACCTAACATATAATATAATTATTTTTGGATTATTTATATTTTCTTTTTTAATTACAGGTGATTGGAAAGATAGACTTAGAGACAAATTTTTAGGAGTGGTTTTACAATTAAAATCTCCAAGTGTTTTAGTTAATACTGTGGATAGATTTGAATTACTTACAGAAAGTATGGGCACTATTCAAATCGAACTGCACATACTTGCTAGGAATTTTGACAAATTTGGATGTCATTTATGAAGACATTAAATATTCCAGAAAGAGACTGCTATACGATCTCATTAAATATATAAGAACTCTTATATTGCATTAAAAATGCTAAGAATATTTTTATTACTATACTTCATTTTTTTATCCAACAACTTAATTTCTCTGGAGAAAATCGAGGATATAATAACATGTTTGAAGGGAACAGACTGCGACGAATTTACAGATACCGATAATTATACAGAAACATATGATGAAAATGGTCTTACGTCAAATAATTTTTCAAATGTCACTGTTAATATTACTGAATCAACTTTAAGTATTAATTTAATTAATATAACACAAACTCCACAATATGAGACAACGACTACTGCAGCTTCGATTATTATCCATAAATTCGACTCGGAAATAAATAATCATAGTATATACAAAAAACAGTCTGATATATGCGAATGCGATTTAACTGTAATTATAATTTATTTCTTATATTTTTTTTGTATTTATAGTATTATGTTGAATTATGAATTAGATTTTTATTTTATTTATATAAATAGGTGGCATCGTGTGACATCAATTGCTGCTGTGATATGGATTGCAAAGATCATCATTTAAAAGTATTCACTCACTGTAAAGATTATCATACAGAATTATATGATAGTCGTTACTGTTACAGTCGAAATTTTATTGAGAGAAATAACACTCCTTTTATTCTCGAAAAGTTAGCTAATAATTTATTCTGCATTCTTTACGACAACCTTCCACCTGTGTACAGCGTTAGTAATAACTTAGTAAGTCTATTATTTTATTTCATAACAACTATTTTATTATATGTGAATCAGCATTTAATTAATTTTTTTCTTGTAGGTTATTAATAATCAAAAAGATTTATGGTCAGAGATAAACAAAGATATGCTAAAATGGCAATTCGAACATCATCAAAGTATGTTTATGTATAACGTCACTAGTATTTATAAAGAAGGTGATTTTGTATGGAAATTACAAAATAATTATATAAAACCTTTAGGTAATATTATAAATAATTAAAATATGTTAAAATAGAGATATGTTGATGTTATGATTAGATTTATCTTTTTTGTATATAATTTTAGAGTTACTACAAACAGGTTTTACGGGAAAATGTTCTTTTAAAAAGATGATTAAATATCTTAATAAGTGGAAAGATTCTTGTATGCAAATTGAACTAACTGATGCAAACCAGTTCTTATTTCCGTCAACGTATAATAACTTTACGATTATTAAGTCGTTGCATTTGTTTAATCAGACTTACATTCTTCCATCGGATCAAGTAAGCACTTATAAATAATAAAATACAATTTATATAAATTGAGTTCATAATAAAGTTGTACATCAATTGTATTTTTAACTTTTAGAGCTGTCCAAAGAACATATGTTTATCTCCGATCAGTCATTATTGTCGAAATTCTTGGAATAATTGTAATAACACAGAAATATTGGGTTCTTGCTCAAAGGGAATGTGTTATAATATTATTAAAGGAGTTAAATATTTAATAAGCCATAATGGTACTTTTGGTATAGATAACATTACAATATATTTTCTAATAAGTAACGTATCTCAACAATTCTATCAATCATTTGAGGTAAGTTACGAATGGAACGATCAGGATAAAAAAATAATATTTGATCGTAGTGGTAATCCTGGCTACATTCGTGGAAAACCTTTAATCATAGGAACCATTAAGACAAATAAGACTAATAATATAGAACTTCGTTACATCAGTTTTAATAAAACTAAAAGTTTTTTAACTTTGCCATTAGGACAGAAAAACCGTGAATGTAGTCAAACCAATAGATATACTGTAGCTTTTGGAGAAAATATTAAAGTTAAATGTTCTCTCACATTGAATAAGACTATTTTTACAACTACGTCTTGTATAGAATTACATAACAAAAGTTTACATTTATTAATGGAAGATACTTTGCTTAATATAACACAAGCTGATCAATATGCCGTACATATCTCTAGATTAGGTAATTTTACTAACAACAATACTTCTGAATGGATAAAAATTGTACTCGATAGAGTACCTCAGCATGTAATAACTGGTCAAATTCTCAATGGCTGGATTCGGTGTTCAGGATTAATAACATCTATCAAATATGATATATTATATTCTGTATCATCTAAATCAGAAAGTTTAACAAACTATGAAATATTAGGTGTAGGCGTTACATTCTCTGAAGAGACAGATTTATCTTGGCCAAAATGCATTACGAAAAATTGCACAAATGTGCTTCAAATCGATATTACAAGTTTTGTCACATTTCATGATATATCCAAACCATCCCGATATTATTTCGCAGGTGGTCCAAATTTAGACTTGACATTGCCGTATGATTTTTTTTATCCTTTTCTAAGCAATGGTGATATAAGAATAAAATCGTCCATAATTTTAATATATATCTTAAGTATAATTATTTCTTACTATAATTAATATCATATAAAAATAAATGCAATGTAATTATCATATTCCTTATTATTTATCTACACTTACGCATTGTATACGCAATTAGACTTAGTTTAGATATAGCTTCTATATGCATCAAAGAATTGTAATAACACTATCATAAAATGATGTATAAAAATATTTTGATATACCATTAAACCAATGTTTTGCATAGCAGTATTTATTGTCATAATAATTCTTTTAAATTGTTCCTAATGTATCATATATTACTTTGAGAAAATGCCTTATTCAATTTATTACAAAATATAAAATTTCACGAATGGAGTATGTTACGATTCATCCAATAAAAAACAAGTATTCTCTTTGCGCTTCATTATAATTGGATAAACTGTTATACGAAAATTTTCGAAGATAGCGCCATTTGGTGTAATAGTGCTTTATAATAAGCAGTGAAAATATAGGGAGAAAAAGAAGGAGCAATAAGGGAAGAAATAAAGAGAGAGAGAGAGAAAGATAATAAGAGTAACAACGGTAGGCGAACAAGCAGTTGCATTGTCATGGACCAATCAGAGAATCCGATCGATCCCACCTACCAATCTGAGGGCGGCCATTCCCTTCTCTTTACCGTCAGTACGAACTCGGCAGCCTCGCGATGCACTGTGGGAGATTGGGTTGTGCTTCGGGTGGATACAAGATGGCTGACACTTGTTAGCCAGCAGTGTATTTTTGTTCGATTCGATGTGCATTTAGAGTTAAAAAAAAAAAAAAGAAAATATAAGTAAGTGCCTTCGTAGAAAAGCGTACGTATCTAGATGCATACGCATTTGAGAATACAGAGAGATAATAAATACGAAGCACGTAAAATCGTAAAAAACTTTTCAAGACGTAGTAGTATCCTTAAACGCCCATAAAAATAATAATATATCATGCGTCGTCGTAGTTTGATCTTCTTCTTAGCACGATGTGCCGTGAAAGTGCGACGAGAGGTAAAAGAATAATAATAATTAATAATCGTCAAGAAGTAACAACAACGAATAATAAAGTGCCAAGGTGAAGTGTGATATTAACCGTGACTCGCGCGGATTCAACCGAAGATTCTTCTACAGCAAGAAGAGAGAATTCGTCGTTGGTATTTCTTCATTCGAGGGCTGCCTCTGCGTTGGTGCCAGCAAACAAACGGATTATGTATGCATTTATCCATTCGTTTTTAAAATCAAATCTTTTAATGTTTCTGACGTTAAATACTTTTTCTTGCCAATGGTATCGCGTTATAAAGCGTCTGGGACGACTATACCGTTTAAAAGTATACACTCTTTCTCTCTCTTTCTCTCCCTCTCCCCCCCTCTCCCCCTCCCCCTCTCTCTCTGTCTGTTTGTCTTTTACTAGAGGCTTAATAAACTCTTCCGATTTCATGATATATCCTACTACACGAGAGAACAGACAAACGTATTTCGTAAATGCATCGACAAGTAACAGAATATAACTTCGATTGCGTCCTCCACAGTATCGTTCAAACAGTGGCTCACAATGGTCGTCGACGTGGATAAATTTAAAAATGTACTGTGTACTTCCCCCCCTCTCAAAATATTATTGTAATATATATGTCCATCCGTTGCCTTAATCTGAAAAGAATATTATGCGTATCAGATTATTTCGTTCATAATTTATTTAACGTTTATTTTTCGATTTAAGGGAAGTAGTTCAATTTCAAATTAATCAATATTAATACAATCAAAACGTGACACATGTTTAAATAGTATTTTTTTTTATTATTGTCCTAGATACTTAAAATTATAATGCCATATTTCATTAGTTTTCAAAAGAGTTAACCGCTTATTCTAGAATTGAAAAAAATTAATGTTTTTTATTTCATGGTTTTGTTTTTATGCTACTAGGTTGTTTAGGTTTCATGAAAATTAGTTATTAGAAGAAGGTTATGATAGCTATTTTATATAATTATAAAAATTGTTAAAATTTTATTTGGTCATCTTTTTTTATGTGAATTTATTTATTTATTGGTTTGTTCGCGTTTGTTATAGATAGTTAAGAAATATCGCAATTCGTGGATATACGTCTTATATAAAGTTAGATCAAAGCCATAATAAACGTGAAATCTGTTCATTGTGTGCACTCCAGTTTGAAATACACAGAGAGGGATATTTAGCTTCGGTGGACATCGTTCTCGTCGTCTAAAATAGAAAACGGCTTGAAGTTTTCTGCTCGATTACATTTTGCCTTACTACATGTCTTACTATCGCAATTTACTTTTTGATTTATCCAATAAATATATTATTACTAACAATAAGATTTAAAGATTAGGAGTATCGATTGTTTCTCGAAGTATAATTCAGTTAATTAATATATTTCTTGAATAATACGATAATTAGTATAATTGAAAATCCATGTATCACATAAGAATTATATATTTATATAATTTATTTTTTTCAAATACATCAAATATTATTTGAAATTTATTGTACAGGGTGTGGCAAAAGTTCCTAAGTTTTCAGTTTTATTATTAAAGCTGAAATTAACCTAAAAGTTTGTATTTAATTTGTATATATCATCCAGGAACTTTTCTCACTTAATTTATTTTAATTTTAGATGAATAAAATTTCATATAAAAATATCTGTCAAGAATATAAAATAATGATTACTTTATTATTTTTTCATTATATTATCTACATATAATAATAATAATAATAATATATTTAGCTTTGTATACGTTGGAACAGTAGAACTAGCTATTCGATGGGTCAAATTACTACCATTTCCAAGAAAGTATTTATGGTCAGGTCTATTATATTGTCCTTTTTTCTTTTTTTTTTGTAGGGTCCTTTGGTCATTGATCTTTATCTCATAAAGATAGTCGTAGAAGTAAATTGTAGAGGTAAATTGTAGAGGTAAATTGTAGAGGTAAATCAACAAAGAAAGACCCTTGTAATCCTTAGTACTTAAATAAGACTCTTGAAAAATATGATCTGCCAAAGCATTTACTTTTATCATCACATGACCAATTGTAAAATTTATTTCTATTGTTTCGAACACGTGCATTGGAAAATTTCTCGATCCATCGAAAATTTGTTTGACTTATCGAATCGAGAAGATCAATCAATCGATTCTTTCGATATTAAACTAGTTGTATATGTATATAAGATAGAAATATAATAAAGACAATAATTTATACGATTTTGAAGATTTTTTCGAAATTGTCTTATGTTTGTTAATAATAACCCTTTTCTTCGTAATTTCTTATTTATTAGCTATATCAGTTTCCTCGTACGTTCAATCTTCGTTGAAATTATACGTCATTCGGAAGAGTTCGGCTTGCTTACGTCATCCCCTCCATAGGACTCATTCGAAAGCTCGTTGATATTGTTTACATTGAAGCTTGCCACGCCAGTATGTTACATACTATTCATCTGAACGCTATAGAAGTCTAATGTGTCTCTTTATTTCTATTTCAATATTTCTTTTTATTTATATTGCATCGATTTTTAAATTAATATATAGAATGAGTTAAAAGTTGTCAGATAGTGTAAGTAATTTTTAAAAATAAATTACTCTCTTTCGAGATTTTTTCTTACGTTTGTAATTAAATTTGTAATTTTACCAAGCTAACTTGTAATTAAATAATCTAAAGAAAAAAAAATAGTTCAAATAATCTCGAAATATAGTAATTAATTTGTAAAATTATTTACACACTTTTGACTTATACCTCGTATATTTTTAATTACAACTAGGAACGCATATACACGAGTAAATACATACGTTTTAGACGTTAGCTAACGGTCGTCACCATTAACAGCGCCATCTTGCCCCACGCGCTAAGTTGTATTACTCACATATTTCATTTTTATTTTCTTCATTTAAGTTAAATTAATTTCATTTTTTTTTTTTTATTCTAATAACATTTATCAAATTTTTCAAAAATTTATTTCAATTTTATTACTCTTATAATCGATTATAGTAATTCAATTTTTTAATCATTCTTATTATTAGGTCTAGTAATAATTAATATCATTTTTGTTTCATACGTTAATGAAATTATTTGATGATAATCTATACAACATAATCATTAATAAAACGATATTAATTTTTATTACACTTGTGATACTCGCTAATTTATGATTGATCATTACAGAACGAATCATAATTTCGTATTAAAGACGACGTTTTAGGATAAGACAATAAATCGGCACTATGCGAATACAAATTTCGTTTCATTGATTAGTTTGCATTCAATCATGCTCGAGGTTGGATCTAACGGGAATCTAGTGTATTTATAATCATTGTTATTGGAATATACACAACATATATGAAGAATAGAAGTTTAATTCATAGATATTCATATATAACACATTATGTGCTTGCAGTACACACATACACATACACACACGTGTAGATAGGTAATAGTCATGCTACTGATCTCGAGTCTCTAGAGCCGCACCTCACACATACATTCTTACATATACTCTTGCTTCTAGTACAATTAAATGAAAGGTAATCCGATGTTTGTTTCAACGATGTGCATGCATGCATGCATGCATGCATGCGTACATATATACACACATAGTACATATTCGAGAGAGGTATAACCTCTCTTCTTACGAGCTGTTCACAAACGCGTTCTTTACTCGTTCAATCTCAAGAATGAATTCTATTTTATTACTTGTTCGATCTCGACCTCTTTCATAAATCGAAATTTTCTATTATTTTTATTTCTCTTTTTCTCTTTTATTTATTCATTTATTTCCAGATTTTCAAGAGAAAGGATCTCAAAAGTCTGTTTAAAAAATATTTAATATTAAATGTTTAAGCATATTTGATCGAAATTAATTTGAATTTTATTCGATTTCGTTTTATTCATTTTCTTTTTTTTTATTATTACAGTAGATGACGTCATACTCATTCCATCAAACTATACTTTTTATCGCAACAATAATACCAACAATAAAATTCTATTGTTTGCGTTCTCTTCCGAGAATATCATTGGTTTTCGCATTCGTCCTTTATTTCCTTCTTTGAAGGAAGATCGAAGTCCAATGATAGAAATGAGGCTAGAATTGTTTTTAATTAGGATGAATAATTTCTTTTTTAAGAATGTATCTTATTACATCTTATGATTATATTGTTTATTACATAGTTAAATGCATTTTGAAGATACTTTCGTAATCATATGATTTATCGTAATCATGAATTGTGCATGAACACAATAATCATTTTGTCGAGGTTAGCAGTATATTTTAATTCAGAATTTTTAATCTTGATTTTAGTTGTGAGTTGATAGATCGTTTTGATATGATATTACAGATTCAAATTATTTACAAAATAAAAATCTTTTTAATTGGGATGAATAATTGTAAGTTAAACTTGTGTTACATTTTGTGTCTTTTATTTATTACTTACAATTAGTTTAAATAAAATTAATAGATCATTTCGAAATCATATTATTTAGTAATGGAACAAGGATAGAAGAATCACTTGTTCATATTCAAGGACTCAGGAAAGAAAAAAAGAGAGAGAGAGGGAAATATCTATGTAAGTGTGTACTTATGCGTACGCGTATGTATATATGTATGCGTGTGTGAACAAGGAGACGAACATTTATCTTAAGAAGCGGAAAGTAGAATCGTATTTTCATATAAAGTTCTTGAGTTTGGTTGAGAAGGTTAATAGATGCAATGACTCGTAGCAAGTTTTTCTCTCTCTCTCTCTCTCTCTCTCTCTCTCTCTCTTATGCATACATTCTCGTAAATTCTTCTTCTCAGTATTTCATCCCAATGAAGTTGTCAAGATATATTTTATATTTAGTTAATCGAATAATCTGACGAGGTTTTCTACGTTTGATAGGTAATTGGTATAAACGATATCAGAATTTATTGCGTAGTCTCGATAAAAGCACACTGTACATTGATTAAAAAAATAGATCTCCGATTGAGATTATTCTATCCAACGAATTAGATTTGTTAAACGTTCATTGAAAAGTCAATAAATATTGTTTCAATTTCATTTCATTTATGTATAAGATTTCTTTTTTTTTTTTTAGGAATTCACAATGAAAGTTTTATTATAGTAAAATTAAATCTTACAATTAGATTAAAGAGGATCGTTTATAGTGTACGATAAAGATAAATTCAAAAGCTCTTAGGTCTTAAAAATCAATTACAATTTGAAAAAAAAAATATATTTTTGAAATAAAGTCGAGGCGTTTGAATTCCTGTTTTGTTGTGAATTTGTTAAATATTAATTTAATATAATCTATCGAATGTTGCGTCAATTGTCCAAAAGGAAATTCTTGGAAGTAGTAAGAAATCGATTTGACCGTCGTCGATGTCTCGAAACTCGATCTATCGAAGTTTGAAACGATCGTATTCGGGTCACGTGCAACAATAGGTGACATGCAAAGAAAGAGTGTGTGATATCGAGGTTAGAGCTAGGTGAAATGCCAAAGCGAGTTAAGCGGATTCACACGGAATGCCACTGCTTTCCTTTCGGTACGCTTTTTTCAAAACTTCTTAGTATATAGTATATAAGTATAGGTTTATATATATATAGAAGAGAATTCCTAAGGTCATTTCTTTCTTCCTCCTCACGTAGAAACGTTGCTAGACTCTGCTAACGCATCGTTTCGTTTCAACGAGAAAATTGCAGAATGGATCCAGGGTATAGAGTACGTGACGAAATAAGGGCGCCAATTTCAAATCTAATTTCTAATTTTTTTTTTTTTTTCCTTTTGTTCAGGACAAAAATTCGATAATATGAAGCTTATTGCTGCTAGGAACTACTAACTGTACTAACTAATACAGTTATAGAGTCTCAAGTAAGTTATAATATAAAAAAAATTGGATAATATAAAAAAAATTATAATACAGTAGTTTCTAATGTACCATAAATCATTCTACGATGAACTCTATTATTTATATTTAATCTACAAATATATTGTAATACATTTTAGTTTAATTATGTTATATTTAAGTATAAACTATATAGAAAACTAATAAGTAGAATAAATATTGTTCTTTATGCTATAGGAAAATGTTACTTTGAACATCTTTCTTTCTTAGATTCGTAGATTTTGTTTCTTTTTTTCTACAAAGACAATAATTATTTAATGCAATTGTTAATCGATGCATATGTTATGTATTTGATGCATTTTATTATCAACCGGTTAAATGGAATTATTGAAATGTGGAGATACGCGACTTCTCTAATATTGCTTTGCGTGTTATTACATTTGTCACGCAATGTTAATTTCTCTTATGTAATAGAAAGACATACACATATATATATATATATATATATATATATA
>NW_014569985.1:22095-26167 GCF_001313835.1 Polistes canadensis
TACATATTTATGTGTACTTTTATATGTAATACACGCCTCGTATATTATATATATACACATATATAAAACGATATAGACGACATCATTAAAAGAAGGAAGTTGTTATTAAAATGTAATGTACATGGTTGTACCAACGGGCGTCGTTGACTTCGTTCCTGATATATGCATCTTTTCATGAACTTTATGAACTTTTATATATATATATCTTTAATATTCACTGATACTTTACAGTTATCTTTGTAAACTGGACTTTGCAATTTAAATAACAAATATCCTCAAAAATCGATACGAAAAGAGAAAAACAAATATATCTTAATTTTTATATCACTTTTATTATTTTTATTTATATTTATGATATATTCTAGATTAGATTTTTTTTTTTACGCTGTTTTAATATTACATACACACAAATTACTATAATTGAATAAACATTATTATACGTGTACGGCATGAATTAATAAAAACATTTAACTACATATTTACAAAAAAAATCAATTTTTTTAATTAAACGTAGGATGAATTATTTATATCTATAAATTGAACAAAATTTGATAGAGACAGTAAAATTTATCCATGCCTCGAAGAAATAAAAAATGCATAATTGGTCGAAGTGTGTTAAACGTGCAAACGGGATATACATGTTCATTAGCATACTTGAGCTTTGTTGTTGCAGACATTATAAGAGACAAATGTCGACTCAAATTATTCAACGGACTTGAGAGTTTTTTTGTTAGTAACTAATAATAGCATTTTACGTGTTATCTTTCGTAAGGATATAATCGATTTAATTTTATTCAAAGCACTTATATAGCAAGCATCAAGTTTTTATATGTGATTTAAACAATTAATTATTATCTTTTTTTTTTTCTCGAGATTCTTTAGACTAATTGTTTAAAATTATAAAATTACAAGTAGCGAAATTTTTAAAAAATAATTTCAAGCAAAATATTAGGCTGAAATTTTGTACGAATCACCTACATACTTTTTGTTGTTGATCCTGTTTGTATAAATAAATGTCGAATAATAACTTTTACATAATTAAACGTTTGTTTTTTTTTTTTTTTCTAATCTCATGCCGTACCTACACGTATAGTAATTTTTGTTTAATGTTAATACAGCGTGGAGAATCGAGCCTTGAGTATTAAATATTTGGCAGGGAATCAAGTATCCGGTATTCGAATTGACATTATAATGTTCCTTTCTCCATATAAACGTTGCAAAAGAACAAAAAAGAAAAGTGCAATTTTTATAGTATTAGAATATAGTATAGTACACAATCATCAAATAAACAATTTTCCTAACATCGTTAAATTTTCTTAATTAATATTAAATAGGAAAATATTATACATTTTTACAGACGCGCGTATAATCATAATAAAAAAAAAAAAAAACAAGTAAGAAAGAAAATATTTAAACTTTGATCGTTAAAAGATGATATATATGTACAAGATCGATCACGTATTTTGATACATGAATCGTTAACAACCAACTGCATACTAGACGACACTAATTAATAATTAATGGAACGTTACGTACATTTATATGCTTATGAACACAAGTGGCAATAACAATAGGTACACAATGTCTCTCTCTCTCTCTCTCGCTCTCTCTCTCTCTTTCTCTCTCTCTCTCTCTCGCTCTCTCTCTCTCTTTCTCTCTCTCTCTCTCTGTTTGCCTATCTTTTTAAATAGGGGAGAAGGTAGTTGTTTAATAGCTTCATGTATAGGGCGAATGCAAAACATCCTACATCATTAAATAATTCCCTTTGTAGAAACATTGTCAAGCCTTCTTTTCTTAATTTTTCATTTTCACATTTTTTTTTTATTCTCACAGAAATAATATTAAAAAACTCTCTATATTAAAACAAACATGTCTAGATTAAAATCGTTGCGTTGTTTATTTTCTTTTCATTAATATTGTAATTACCGACTTATAATGTTATTAAAAGTGTTAATACAATTTGATTCTATTAGCTAACAGTGCTAATATTGTTTCAATAGTTTGTTTCTTAGGTTTTCTATATTTTGTTTTGTTTATAAATATATATATGCGTATATAAAGGGATGAAAAAAAAACAAGTTGGTTCACTCTGGTGAGCTTAGTAAGTAAACTTAAAAGTTATTCGATTGCAATAAACTGAAAAATGTATATAAATTTTGTTAGTGTACTCTTAAACGAAGAGTTTCTAAGTATAATAGATAGTTATATCTAAGGAAACACCTGCAGATGACGATAAGGTACCTAAAAGAGAGACGGTATTGTACTTGCATCAAAGCTGCCACTGTCGTTTTCCAAATGTCCGCAGTGCGGCAATGCTTTGTCGTTGGCATCCCAATGATAGAAGAGAAGTCTTCCTTTAAAGATGATGTCCTCGATCGTCCTATCTGTTTTTGTATCTGCCATTGATCCATGATATTGCTTTTTCCAATATAATACGTTTCCTATATTGTCAATACTCATACATATGTGCGTAGAAATGTATTACGTGAATATTCACTTATATATACACATAAATATGCGTGGTGTATACGTTTAGGATTTAATATTACATTCCATGTTACATATATATGAACACAGAATTAATTACAAATATTTTATAGTAAATATATTACTATTAAATATAATCAAGATAATTATGTTACATATACATACATACGTAACTCATTTTTATATACATTTAAAATCACTAATCAATCAATAAGTATAGTTATTATTATTTGAATACAAAATATTCGTGTTTTTAGCTAAATAGAACATTTTTAACTGTGAGGATATCTCCAATCAGCAAAAATTAATCTACTGTTCGACGAGATATATCTTTATGATGCATAATAAATATGATCCATGCACGGATACACACGAAATGAGAGTGAGAGAGAGAGAGAGAGAGAGAGAGAGAGAGAGAGAGAGAGAGAGAGAGAGAGAGCGGTTTATGTGTGCCATATTAATCGGCCAGGGGAAGCACACATAGTGCATAAAATCTCGAGAGTTGAGTTTAGTTGGAAAAGTATTTGGAACGATCGCGAATATTACACGAGGAGAGATTACTCGTTAAAATTTCACCATATAATGTCAGATTTATCTTATCTTAGTTAGATGTTATCTTCTCTTTAAGGAGAACTATGATGATGATGATGAAGAAGAAGAAGAAGAAGAAGAAGAAGAAGATGATGATGATGATAATAAAGAGGAGGCCATTCTCTTCTTCTTCATCTGCTTTTTTTTTAATTATAACACAAATTTATCGTTAACAGAGTATACTTGGAACATGACATTTTATATTTCTTTTTTTTTATTAATTCTATTTTATATTTAAAAATTAGAATTATTTATTAAAAATTTTCAATTAGCACTCTTGCAACTTTGTTGCATTTAAATATTCAAATATTATTATATACAAATTTATTATTAATTTCACAATTTATGGTTTGTACAATAATTTGTGCTAAATTATAGGCCAGTTTTTTAAGAATATCTCTTCGAGTTTCTATTATTAAATGGATTACGCCATAGAGAATTGTTTTATCTGTTCTTTTACATCATATGTATTGTGATATTGGATTTTTTTTTCTTTCTTTTTTTAATAGAGAGTTTCTCAATGCCGAATTTAAATTATATTGCGAAAATAAGAGTCGGACGTTTTATTTCGTATGGTATTTATTAATCATCGTGTAATAGTTGATTAGGCGATAAATTTGTGTGTCGTGCTGTGACACACTGACCCCTTCTTGTCCTAGACGCATGAATAATCTCTATTTATTATTATCGATTACGAATCAAAGCCGTAGTGAGACGTACGCAAGTGTGTGTGTGCGTATTCGTTTGATCAGAAAGAGAGAGAGAGAGAGAGAGAGACAGCTGAGCAAAGAGTGACCTTACAAATGACCTCGCCTTTTTTTTTACTCTCGATAAATTTCGATCGATTTTATTCTTGAAAAGATAGAAGCGACTATTTTCAATTTTCTTATTTAGATTTTTACCGTAATAAATAAAATATAGTCGTCATAGAATTGGTTCGATGTTAAACAAAATGAATTTTCTGTAAATAATATAATATAATATAATATAATAT
>NW_014569985.1:26187-28055 GCF_001313835.1 Polistes canadensis
ATAATATAATATAATATAATATAATATAATATAATATAATATAATATAATATAATATAATATATTGTAGTATTCCAAATAAATATTAGTATAATTGATATTATAAAAAGTTAAATTTTATACGGCAGGTCATAGAGTCATTGGACAACAGGGTAGGGGCAGGGGCAGGGGCAGGGGCAGGGGAAGAGGTAGAGGTGAGACTCGGGCAGACGGAGATCGAACAAGGGATGAATGGAACGGCGGCGTTGCGACGCAGCCTCGGGGGTGGCGGAGGCGCCACCGGGGCTGGTGCCGTTGAGCCAACACCCGTCACCACCCTCTATGTGTGCAAGGATGAAGCTGGATTCGGGATGAAAGTTTCTGGTGATAATCCTGTCTACGTTCAATCCGTCAAAGAGGGTAAGTAGCCATCATATTTTTCTATTTTTTTTTCTTTTCTATTTTTCTTCTTCAAATTTTCGGTAATCGATAATTTGTTTACCTGAGTAAAAAGAAGAGTAAGTGCTTAGGTAATTTAAAAAAGTAATTTCACTTTTTGTTCTTTTTAGTATTCTAAGTAATCAGACATTTTGTTGTTAAAAGTAATGAAGACTTATTGTTAGTATTTTAATATAAACTTTATAGATTAAATTGTGTTTTTTATTATTTCAATATATAGGAAATATAAAATTGAAGGAAATTTCTTATTGGCTAGTTGATTGATTTTTGTTTTTTCCCCTTCGGAAATATCAATCTAATTTTAAACGTTCCAAGTATCTCGTGTTTTGCCTTCATTTAACTTCGATTTTCTGCGATATTATACTATTTATATTTTTCTTCGAATTATATACGAAAATCTAACCCTTTTTTCCTTATAGCAAATATATGTATACACGTATACATATGTGTGATTGTAAGAAATGACTAGTCATCGATACGAGAGTTCATTTCTCTCGATTTCGATGAATTTTCATTCTGTCTGGAAAGAACATACATCGTTTAGGCATTTTGTTTATAGAACATAGTAATCTCAATATTTGTTTATTAAACATCCGAAGTTCTTCATTTTTTGTTTTGAAATTTATACGCGCGTTAGATTTTCATCCGGTCGAGAATGATATAAATACGATTTAAAAATAGTCTACGAATGATTAATAATCATAATTAATAATTTTATTATTATATGTTTCGTAGGTGGTGCAGCAGCAAGGGCTGGGCTTCATGCGGGCGACAAAATAATCAAGGTGAAGTCATTTAAAAATAATTCTCTAATCGCAATAAGAACGATATATATACGTTCAAAATTTTAATATATAATATTAATGATATTTATATCTTGTTTCTCAATTTAGAAATTGAAATTACACAAATATATAAATGTTCTTATACGTTGCACAACATTTGCATCATGCATCAACTGACATTGTCAGTAAATGATGATTTTTCTTGTATCGTTTAAACTTGTATGCTTATTAAAAACGGTTTTCCGTTTGCAGGGCTGCAAGCTCAATCCAAGTGCACGTGCACTCTCGACTAATTTTCAAACTTATCTTTCTTCAAAATAAAATTCTCATTTGAAACAATTCCCATTCTACACTTTATACTAAGTTTTGTTATATAGAATCACCATTTGTTCGCATGTAACATAACGTACAGAACATCATCCTGTATATTAAGCATATGAATACATACATACATATTTACGAATCGAAATACTGCTAAATAAATAAAATTAAAAAAAAAGAATAATACATGAACAAATTGGTGAATGTTAGTAGCGATTCTCTTCGTTCGAATTAATAATTTATATATTTGAAATCGCGTGGGAGAAAACATATAGTCGACGAGAGAGAGAGAGAGAGAGAGAGAGAGAGAGAGAGAGAGAGAGAG
>NW_014569985.1:28085-31997 GCF_001313835.1 Polistes canadensis
AAGAGAGAAATAAAAAGTAAAAAGGTGAATAACGATTGTTTCTACTTTTTTAGGTCAATGGGGTGAATGTAATGCAGTCCACGCACACGGACGTAGTGAAGCTGATAAAATGTGAGTACATATATACATACACGTTTGTTTCGAATCTTTCTTTTCGCTAAAATAATGACGTAAAAGACAAGAAGAGAGACCATTCGAAATCAAAAGTTAAGTCAATTCTTGTTCCACATAAAATATTACACGAACACGTCGTCGTCTTAATTTTATCTCTTCTATTCGTTGCCAATTGCGGGGTTGGGAAATGATTTATGAATTTATTGAAATATTTTTATATTTGATTGCATGGAAAATTCATACTGATTTAAACAAAAAAAAAATCATCCAAAGGCGACATACTTTTATTTGTATTTATTTTGTAAATCATTTTTATGAGGATTGATTGTTTGTCCTACATCCTTTTTTTTATTTCTAGATAATTGTTACACTATCGTTTCAATCAAAAACTTTAGCCCTATTTAAATTATTTTATAAACCTTCAATTTCTTAGAAAGATAATTCATAAGTAAATGAAACTGTATATGCATTTATAAATCGGTACGAAATTTTCATGCAATCCTATTTGATTTTCATGTGTAACATACATAAGTAAGTAAGTGTACCTATGTGTGTATACAAATGCGCGTGTGTTATATACAATCACACAACGAAAAATGAGACTAAGAAAAAGAAAAAGAAAAAGAAAAAGAAAAAGAAAAAGAAAAAGAAAAAGAAAAATAAAACGACGAAGGAGTAGACGACGATGACAGCAGAGAGTGCCTTCAGTGATGTAAGCATGCGAGTTTATAGCGGTGACTGTTTTAGTCTACTGTCTCTCTTTTACTAACAGTACAGGTACTTAGACGCGGCATCGTGTCAGCATCATCACACTACAAACCACCACCACAAAACCACCACAATCAACAGTCAGCAATAACGTAGTCGTATCGAAAGAATTGTTTAAAAGTCTATTTCTCAAAATCAATGGTATAATCGTTTATAAATAGTATTTTAAAATACTAGCAGATCAGTTGATTTCTTAGATAAATTGCGTAAACCAATTACCATCGAGTAGGAAAGCGAGAAGCACATTTATTATATAGTATAAAATAATAAAGAGAGTTAAGAGAAAATTAATTAAATGATTTTTTAACATTTGTAAAGGAACTTTCAAATTTAATTATTAATTTTTTGGAAACTTTTTCGATTTTTATTTTTATTCGTAAGAGAATCATAGTCTTACAATTTAGTAAAGAAAACAAAAATGTACTGGTTTAGAGTTTTGAAAAAAGAATAATTGATTTTATTAAATCATCCGGGAATTTTGTGGACCCCACCCTCTATATCTGTATTAAAATCATCATCCCATCCATTTTTCGTATTCGTTTCTCTTTCTCCAAGGACGATCATTATTCTCTATCTCTGTCTATCTATGTCTATCTCTGTCTTTTTTCTTCTTCCTGGCTAGAAACAGTTACGACGAAGACGAAGACGAAGACGAAGACGAAGACGTGTTTCGCTTTCGCGTTAGTATTATCGTAGGCGTGTTCGACTTTGGAAATTTCCTAGCTTATTCTGGCTCGAATTATTCGGATATATTCTCTTCTAAGAAACTCGATAGGATATCTAACGGTATATAACGTTAGAAACGTTAGGTACTTTCCAAAGGGTAGAATCAAGAGTTTTAGAAAAGGGTTTGAAGTATCATCGAGAATATTTTTCAATGGCAAACAAACGTCTTACATTAGAAAAAAACTAAAAGATATATTTGATTAGATTTAAATAAAAAAAAAAAAAAAAGAGAATGTAATAACAAAAAAATAATTCATTCCCAAATATTCTTATAATAAAATAATAAATATCATTCACATGAAAAAAAAAACGAAAGTTTCTAAATAATTTTAAAAATCATCTTCGAGAGATTTTTTATAGAACAAATGTTTATATTCTGATTCTAATAAAGTTTCCCAATTTTACGATGTGAAGAAAGAAGATTATCATTGGAAGAAAAAAAAACAAAAGAAAAAGACTATTTAATTTAGTAAAAATAATTTAGGAACTTTGAATGTTAATTCGATAGAAATTTGTGTCTAGAGAAGTAAAGATAAAATTAGAAGGAGTGTATTTTATTTTAACAAAGTACGAAATAAGTTTCGTTCTCGTGGCGAGAAATGAGAGAAATAGGAGAAGATAGAGAAGATTTTTCTTAGGATGAAAGTTTCGGTGGTACATACTTAATAGCATTGTCTTTGATATTAGTATATATATATATATGTACATTAACGTCCCTCTTAATTCGGTAGCTTCCATCGGCATAATCATCACTTCGGTGTGTTTTCTTAGTAACTCATGAATATTTCAAATCAACGGACGAATCTGCGACTCTCGGCTTTCTCGTCGAAGAAATTTTCGGTTCTTCTTCGTCTTCAGCAATGGCGGCGCACCCTCTCGCCATTCATCTAACAAATCAGACGGTTGACAAATATTCTTTCGTGTGAGAGGAAAAACAAATACAGAAACAGACATTAAGATACAAGCTGTGAAGAGAGAAAGATAGATAAGGAGAAATACATACAAAGAGTAATATACTAAATAAGAGAGAAAAAAAAAGAGGAAGGAGTCTAAAATGTGATTCGTTGTCGTCGTCGTTGGGTGGGTAGGTAAATTTGTTTTCTCACCTCTCACGAATTACGAATTTCCACGCGAAATTCGTTCTCGTCGTCTTTGCAACGATTACGTCTCGTTTTTTGGTCGATACACAGGGTGCTCCAAATGTTTCCCTAGATGGATTTTTTGTACAAAATCAAATGATTTTTTTCTCCTAACTTTTTAAATATTACTTTTAATAATGTTGTTTTCTTTTTAGTAAAGGGAAAAATATACGTGATGCGTTTAGTAACTTAGGTGGACTATAACTTCGTTTCTTTTTTTGCAGATGGAAAGAAAATTTAGTTTTGTTTAACAAGCTTTATCTTAGAGTAGTGTAAGTTTCTCTGCAGTTATACATCTGTGCAATTATACACTTTGCATTGTTTAACAAACTTTATTATCAAGTAATGTGAGTTTTTGTAAGTGTGCATCGATGCAACTGTGCAATTGTATATTTTGAATACTTCTCTTTAACAATATTAAATATATTACTATCTGTAGAAAGAACGAAGTTGTATTCCAACTTACAATTAGTTACTAAATACATATTATGTATAGTAAACATTATGTTATATGAAAAGTTCCTATATTTTTTTGAATATATATAGTGAAATATAAAAGTATTCTTTTGGAATTTTCATTAAAAATCGATATCGAATTTTTCAGACAACTCATACACACACACACACACATATATATATATATACATAATAGAAGGAAGGATCATCCCGAGAAAAAGGATATTCGTAAAGTCAGCATTTTCATTAGAAAGATTAGACGCGTGTTTCTCGTGCGAACGGTTTTTTTCCACGAACGTTACGTTATTTTTGCGAAGTCATGAATTTATTCAAAGTTCAGTAGAGAGAGAGAGAGAAAGAGAGAGAGAAAAACTTTGCCATTCGTTCGAACTTCGAAATTCAATATTCCCGGATTTCCTACGGCTTAATGCCAAATCTTAATTCCAGTCAGCTGATGGTAATCACGATCAATGTAAAATGAACGTCTCTTGATTTTTTATAGATTATGTTCGACATAGTGATTAAAAATAAATTAACGTATTTCTCTCCCCTATTTTTATCTACATAAATGAATTTTGTATTTTCTCAATTGTGTCTATGAAAAAACTTATAATTACGTTAGTTATATATTTTATAATTTATGCATTACCATCACTACGCCTCTTTTATTTTCTTTAGTAATTTTTCTATGAACACAATATACTAAAAA
>NW_014569985.1:32052-33627 GCF_001313835.1 Polistes canadensis
AAAAAAAAAAAAAAAAAAAAAAAAAAAACAAGTATATAATACGCGCATCGAATCTATCTTAAATTGTTCGTATTGATCGAACGTGCGAAGGATTAAATCGATAGCGATTAGCAAAAGTGTGTTGGGTAATATAAAGTTAACTTTTATTCTCTCGTTCTCTACATATATACATAGAAGAGGGGGACAGATAAAGCTAATGTATTTTTGGATCGGCTATATTGTCTTGAAAAGAGACATATCAAACCGATTTATATCAGGCTTGTTACTCGCGTAACCATGGGTGGTTGTTGTGTTGTTAATAGCGATCAAGTAGTCAAGTGTATTTGTATTTGTGTATTCGCGTACAACCTTCCTTCTCTTCTTGGGACAAAAAGATAATTTTAAGAGGAAAAAATATGATTATGAGTATATACATACTTTTATATGTATATATATAAAGAAAATACGCGGAGGTTGCAACTGACCGTGTCAGGAGCTCTGACTCAATCATGTTCTTTTATGAGCTTACCAACAACATGGTCTGATTGTTGTTGGTTCTCATTCTTAGCACGAACTATGTACATATTCTAGAACGATCATCTTTTCCTTTTATCATTATTATCTATCCTCTTATCGTGATGGACATCTTTTCGGATCATTTATATTTTTCATGTATTAAAGTATAAAAAGAAAATATTCACATATGTATGTATGCACACAAATTTTGTGTTCATTTTTAATTCTATTTAACGTCGTTGCTGTTTAACTTTGAAATCACGTGTTACATGTGTGTTGGTATTAGTTCATATACCAAGGCTAATTGGCTAAGTATAAACTATATCTGTACTTAAATATAATGTCAAATTATGCAGTTGTTATAACTATATATTGATATAATTAAACTTATGATATTTTTTCGCATCATACAATTTTATCTTTTTTTAGAATCAAAAACAAAAATTTTAATTACAAAAGATGAGTATACTTGGATCTCTTTCGTAACATAAATATATTTCTCTACTTTTTTTTTCTTTTCTTTTTCTTTTCATAAAAACAAATTAGCGAATCGATAAATTAAATTCAAACGCGTATTTTCTAAATCGTTAGATTCAAATAATTGTATAGATTTTGCGCAAGAATTTCCTACGTAAAGTGATTCTTTTTCTGACGTCATCGATTAACAGAGGGGAATCCACGTGAGGAAGGAAACGAAGAGCAAGAAGGAGAAGAAAATGCAAAGATCGTTCTTTCAAACGATGACGAGCTCGGTGTAGAAATGAATTTGCAAAGAAACAAGAAAAAAAGAAAGAACAAAAATAGTTACGAGTAGTATAATATCCAAAGATTATGATGTTAACGATAATGTTTGAAACTTTTAGTTTGTCGATTTCTGGTCACATACAAACCAATCATAGGTTGGTACTGTGCCTGTGCCTGTGCTCGTATAGAAGTGTGTAAACAGTGAACCTCGTCATTCATATTAATACACACCTGGCTCCGAACTTTTCCCGGTACGAATATCCACCACGTTCTCTTCTCTTGTGCGGGATGTATCTATCTATCTTTCTTTCTCTCTCTCTCTCTCTCTCTCTCTCT
>NW_014569985.1:34112-52735 GCF_001313835.1 Polistes canadensis
CAAAATTTGGTTGTACTGTAAAAAAGAAAGGGAAAGAGAGAGAGAGAGAGAGAGAGAGAGAGAGAGAGAAATTTGTTCTTTCAAAGAAATTGCAAAGATGCACAATTTACAGTATCGCATTCTTTGTCATTTTATGAACTTTTTCAGATTGATTTATAACTCGATATGGTATTCTACGCATAGACAAAAGAGTGTACTTTAATTTAATATTACTTTCATTAAAATCTATTCACTTTTAGTATAAAAAAAATTCACCAAAACTTTTCCAAGAAATTACAAAGATGCACAATTTTTAGCATTGCAGTCTCTGATATTTCTTTGGAAAGTTTTTGGGGGGGAGGGGTTGCATATGGCTGTGTGTGTCTGTGCCCGAGAATGTATTCTTTTCAACGTTGTTTAAATAGTTATTTGATATTCTATAGAATATTCAAGTATTATGTTCGATGCCTAGGAAAAACTGGAAGAATTTTTCAATTTCCGACTTCGTCTGAAGGCTCTTTGCATTCATAGTAATGCCGAGGAATTTCTAACAATGACTGATTTTCGGTTTTGACGGTAACATATACATCGTTAAGCGTTACAATTTAAAGGACGTTATGTTGAAATGTAATTGCTGTGTGAAAGAGAGGAAGAGGGAAGAAAAAGCTCGCGTTATTCAAGAAATACGATTTGGGAGAGTACAAATTAGGAAGTAGATTCTCATGGACTTGGATAGCATAATCATAGTCATTGTAGTAATTTTGTTGTTGTTGTCGTGAAAAATAAATTGTACGGGTTACCATAACTCTTCGCTTTTACGTAATCGACGATTCACAAGTTATTCCATAATTTCTCGTATCTTATTCGGATATATTATGGTTGTTGTTTAGGAGGAGACTAGTGTTGCGTACGATCATAAGTAAAACAGCTGGTCTCGATCAAGCTGTAGAATCCTAGTCATCTTTTATCTAGTTATACTTTGCGAAAGAGAATGAGAGAGAATAAGAAAGAAAGAAAGAAAGAGAGTGAGAGAGAAATAGCATTGACGATGACTCACGAAACTTGGAGAGAGAAAACTTATATAACTGTCTATGATTTCAAATCATTTAATAAATCTATTCAAATACGACAAAGAAAAAAATGTTTAATATATATTAATTTTGTTTAATTTTTAAATATCCTATTATTATCATTATTATTTGTTATATTTGTTTAATTATTGGCCGTGACTAAAACTCGAAAACAAGGTTGCGTTCCGTTCTTTCGAAAGTCTGAATGTTCGGTAATACCATGGTGTGCTGCGGTGGTGGTATACACGTGACTCATGCACCAGCCTCGGTAGACGTGCATGCAAATATTTTCGTGTCCCTCCATACCGTGGATGAGTGAGTGAGTACGTGCGTTCTGTGCAGACTGCGTTTGAGATCGAACTTACGATTTCGTGGCATTACGATTATTTTCTTTACCCGAGGAACATGCTAAAGCTCAATCGTTGTGCGTATCCCATACGCCATCCTACCCCTTCCCTCTTCAATTGAAAAATGGATGAACATAGAATATACCGTATTACAATAAATAGTCGGTTCGACTAAAGATTGACTAATGGAAGATACGAAAACTATTTCTAAAACCAAGAAATATATATTACGATATCATTTTTCTCAAAGAAAAAAAAAAATGAAAATAGGTGACAAACTAAATATTAAATTGATCAATAATATCAGAATTTATATTAATTTATACTAATTGTATTTTTTGTATTATAAAAATGTTATTATCTTATATGTTTCAATATAAATGATATTATTATTTTATTTTATATTACAAATTGTGTGTATTTAATATATCCAAGCAAATGATCCTAGTATTTTTAATATTGAAAATTTTATGTAAATTATTTATTGACCGATTCCAATAGTCGTTTCTTTCGTAGTTTCTTTCGTTGCTCATCTATCTCTTTCTTTTTCTTTTTCATTCTCATTTATAGACTCACATACTACATATACATACACTGCATTCACAGAGAAGGAAAGAATAATAAATTGCGTATTACTGATGTCGTTGATGATGACCATGAGGAGGATGATACTCACCCACGATTCTACATTACATCGTTCTCTAGGTTATTAAGTCCTCTTCATACTCATTACAAACACACACACACACGCGCATAAATATATATGCATATACAAATGAACTAACTAACGATCTCAAAGAGATCGGTAATATATATGCCAGCCTAAATATTTACGTTTAACAGTTAAGAAGAGTTTCGCGAATACGACTCCTAACATTTGCTTGAATGACGTTCGCGTTTTGAGAGTTCACCGAATTTTACAACTAATCGATTTAAACGCAGTAGGACGCACATGCTAAATTTTCAATATTCTATTAAAAAAAATTCAAAAAAATGTTGTGTCTATTAATTTTCGATCTTACGATTTATTATACAAACTAATACAAAATAGTTATTCGTCAAAAATATACTTAATTTCTTACTTTTAAATGCATTTTTAAATAGTAAATGCCCAAGATTACAATTACACCATTCTTATGATCCCTGCTCCACTCGGTTCATTTCTATGAAGTGGTAGAGAAAATGGCCAAAATAATATTTGATTTTAACGTTAGATAAGGATAATCTAGTTTGAGAGTAGAGTAAAGAGAGTAGAGAAAAGGTGAAGGTGGAGTTGAAAGTGGGGGTGAAGATGGAAATGGAGATGGGGATGGAGATGGCGATGGTGATGGAGATGGAGATGGTGATGGTGATGAGAAAGGGAAAGAGAAAGAGAAAGAGAAAGAGAAAGAGAAAGAGGAAGAGAGCAGAAAGCATAGTCGGATCACAAAGCCATGCGAAAATATCCAATGACTAATCCTCGACCTTGAACCTTTGTTGCAGCCTCAACGCAGGTGGCATTGACGGTGCAGCAGAAGCCACTCGGTGCTGGTAGTTCGACAGGAATGGGTACAGGCTTACAGATCGGTTATCCGGCCGGTCAACAACATCAACGGTCTTCGGTTTTGCCGTCTGGTACGGCGATGCTATCACCCTCCCAAGCGGCGACTTCCCTTTATAGGGCATCGACCGTTCCAATGGGGGGTGGTAATGGTGGTGCACCCTGCAACTCCCTTATCACCGGACCGCAACCGGTCGATGTGAGTTCCATTATTTTTTCTTTCCTTTTTTCAATAGCCTACTTTTCTATATCCCTCCTTCTTTCCTCTTTTCTCTTTCCTTTTATTATTCAATTATTGCCGCGTACTCTGATCGAACGCTGCCGCCATTTTGTCACGTGACTCAGCCGCCCACCGCGCTAGTCAAAATGCAAAGAAAGCTTTCCTCGTTTACCCCTAGTCGTATTTCGAAATTGATTGATTGTTTGATTTTTCAAATGCTTCAAACTTTTGTCAACAGATTTATATTTAACATTTGTAATCCATTGGGTGGATGTTAAGGAAATAAAGTTACGTAAGGTTCGTTTTAGATACTAACCTTGTAGACATTCGTCTCATGGACGGGACAGACAAATATGTTAGATAAATCTGTATAATCAATTATTAACGCGAAGATTATAGGTCTTTTTATATATGTGTTTAAATGTTACAAAAATTTTAAAAGGTTTTTTCTTTTATTTATATCTGATCGTAACTAATCGAAAATATTGATAGATTATTGGTAAATATTATTTTTAACTGCTGATTTGTAATGTTCGTAAATCGTTTATCTGTATAAAGTTACTTTATATAATCATGATTACATTTAATATTTATTTTCTCTTATCGAGAGATTTCATAATTATGTATTGTTTCTCTATTGTTTATTGTGTTTAAAAATTGTCTCCACAAAATGTTTCGATAATATTATTATCTCTCGTAGTCATCATTGTTGTGTTATTATTATCGTGACTGTTTCCAGATAGTTTATTGTTCCGACTTATCTTATTAGAACTCCTTTTAGACAGACGTGTAGTTTCCTACACGTCCTATAGTTTGTTTCTTCTTCCCCTCTTTATCCTGCCAAACTTCTCCTACCAACTTCTGAAAGCAGCATATTCCCGAATATACAAACTTATTCGAGAGTTCGCAGTTACGTAGTTTATTATCAGTCGCACTACGGTTGTGATGGACAGTTCTCCTTTAGACTCCGTCAAAATGTTATTTGCGGGCTTATTTTTATCTGTAATTTTACTAAACCAAATTTGGAAATAATAATAATAATAATAATAATAATAATAATAATAATAATAATAATAATAATAATAATATAAAACAGTAAATGATATATACAAAAATATTTTGTTTTCAAATTTATGTATATACATTGTTGCTCTGTTTTTATATTAGCATTTTTTTTTAATACTTATCCCATTAATATATTATATCTATTATATTATATTATTATATAATTATTTTTTTTTTTTTTTAATTAGTTCGGTAGTTGTGAATTTCGATTAATATTAATTGTTTGTTTTTCGTTACGCTTCGTAGTTAGAGAAAAAACGACAGTTGGAGACCCAACGCGTTCACACATTCCAGCTGATGTTGGAGAAAGAACGAAGTTACGTCGATAAACTTCGTAGTGAAATAGCCAAAGCTGGAGCCTGTGGCTACAATGTCAACAATGTTGCAACATTACAATCGGATTTAGCAGGGGCCGAAAGAAGAGTTCGCACCTTGCAGGATCGACTTTCCGCAATTACCAACAACGAGCAGGTAAGAGCTCATATTGAATCATTTTTTCTTTTTTCCTTTACTTCTTTTCCTTCTTTTTTTTCTTTTTTTTTTTCTTTTTTTTGTGCTCGTCGTTTTATAAGATTTTAATGCTCGTTCATCCTTTTAATGATCACCAGTGTTTTAATCCAAACATATTTTGCGTTTTCAAAGTTTTATATGATGTTGCTTTATTGTTTTTATTATTGCATATTTTTTTTATGCTTATACCATTAACACTTTAGATTAATTTTTATATCGTTTTGTTGGAATTTTATTTCAAATATTTTTTTAGATTATACAATATAAAATTATTAATTATATAAGACAATTTTATTACATGATTTTTAAATTTTTGTCGATATAGTTTTTTTTTAAATCATCAGTTATACTATTCATTAAATTTTCATAGTTTCAGTTCATGCTATTGTTGTTTTCATTCTATTATCTTTTTTAATATTAACTAATAATAATATGGGCCAAAACAATAAGCTCTTTAATTATACAAAACAACAATACCCTCTCGTAAACTCTAAACTATTTTTTGTTCAATGTACAGAACATTTTTTTTTTTTATAAAAATAGAATTACAGTTATCGATAGCCTGGTTGTCAAAGGTGTTCCAACCGATGAAAGGGCGTTTTAAAGCTTTTGCTAACTTAATCTAACAAATGCTTTTGTTGTGTCTTACAGCTTTGCTCATTGGTAACAAACACCGCGTGTACCCCGGACTATTATCCACCTTCGAGCAGTAGTAGTGGTGGTGATGTCCCACCACCTCTACCTTCTCGTAAATCCTTATCCATGCAAAGTCTTTCTCCACCACCTTTGCCTCCTAGACCGTCACCTGCAATAAATACACAAAATACAGTCCAAATGGAGGTGGAACGACATCTGCTGACTCATTTAACGCCCTCAACCACCAGTCATGGCATACCTAACTCTGTAAGTAATCTTATCATCCACTGATCACATATGTATCTTATAATATTGTGCATGCTATTCTACTCACAATCTAATTTTTATATATTTATACATTTGGATACACTTAGACATTTTTCTTTTTTTTTTTATATATATATAATTTCATAACTTTCTTTTATTTTATTTTTCCTGAATTATTTTATAATTGAAATTATACTGTTATCATAATTGCAAAACAAATATTTACATTATATTGCGATGTTAAATATCTATAGGAGAATGTATTTGTCTAATAATATGCTATATCGTTAGATTATACATTTAGCAAATGCTTCTTCGTATTAATAATTTACTATAATATTTACACACACACACACATACTCTCTCTCTCTCTCTCTCTCTCTCTCTCTCTCACTCTCACTCTCTCATGCTAATCATTTTTTTAATACTTATGCATTCATAATAGGTTTTTAAAGTGTCTTTTTATATAATTGTTGTTTTTATATATTACTGTTCGTTGTATTGCATATAAATGTGTGATAATAACTTTCCATGATTCAATGAACTAAATAATTGTTTATTTGCAGTTTTCGCAGGGTTCAAATTTAGGTTCGTCAAATTCGCTAAATAAACATCAAAGGACAAAATCAAGTCCAGAACAATTGGGAGTCTCGATGATCTCCCCTGCAGAGGCAAGCAGACGTTTAATAGCATCCGAATCCGCTTGCGATCTTTCACCTACAAGACATTCGAGACACAGCAATGTTGAAGTAGAAGATTTACCTCATATTACACCTCCAGGAACTCCGCCTCCACCATATCCAACACCTAGTCCAGGAAATGATACCTCTTCTTCTTTAAATGATGTAAGTTTGACATTTTGTTACATCGGTTTTACTCGTATAACAATATCATGCATGTAATTTTTTTTCTCATTATTTTTCTTTTATTTCTTTTTGTATATGATTTATCGAGTTTTTATGTTTTATTTTTGAAGAGCTCATACGATAGTTACGTGATTGTTTCTCCACTACGACAGACACTCCTCAATGAAAGCATTCCTGGCTTACCAATGTTACAACAACCAATCATGTCAATGGAAGACGATGATATGAGCGATCAAGAAGTCGTAAGTATCTTTCTTTCATAGATACTTTCTTTGATAACATAATTTTGTTTTGTATAATGTATAAATAATTAATTATATCAAACATTGATTTAGGGTCAATTGGAAGACCACGGCCCATTCAAATCATTGTCAAGGCTGTGGGAACATCATGCGCATCTTGCTGTATTTATTAATTACGTTTTATCAAACAGTGATCCTTCCAGTCTGGTAGGTAAAGTGTATTATATCACAAATTGTAAAATATTAAATATATATAATTAACACACATTTAATATATACAAAATATATAATTTCATTGTTTTTTTCTTTCTTTTTTTTTTTTTTTTTTTTTATACAGTTGTTCTACTTAGTAACGGATTTGTATAAGGAAGGAAACGCCAAAGAAATGAGAAAGTGGGCGTACGAAATTCATTCTAGTTTTTTAGTACCTGGTGCAGTAAGTAAAAAATCTATTACTTGAATATTTTCTTAATCCATTATATTATTTACATAATTGAAATTAACATTTAATTATTTTATGTTTAGCCTCTCCATCTACATAACGTAGATGAAAACGTTGCACATGAAATAGATGATGTTCTCTTAAAAGAATCTGATAAAGAAGAAATTCTACGTAAAGTAGGTATATTTTGATTAAGATATTGTTACATACAGTGAATTACACAGGAGTATTCATACTCGCCCTTATTGTAAATTTTAAATAATTGATATTTATTTATGCATTTATAATGCAAAAATTCCAAATTTCTGTGTGTAAGAATTTTGAAATATTGTATTACACGAAAATATTGATTGTTTTAAATTGACAGCAGGGGTAGGAATACTTCTTTGACTCACTATATGTATTTCTTCAGTTCTTTTAAAGCAATTTTTTTATTGGCAATTAAACAGATATTTTGGAAGGCACGTAATCGAGCTAAAGAGGAGCTCAATGAGCAACTTGCAGACTTTCAACAGAAAAGGACTGCAGGTTTGGGTACATTGTTTGGCCCAAGTGATCCCCAGCTGGATGAAAGTGTATCTGACAAAGCGAAAGAAACGAAGATTATAGAAACATATCTTTTGCCTAAAATGGAGCCTTATCTGTATATATATATAAATATATAAAAAATATCATTAATAATAAAATATTTATAATTTAAATAGAAAATGTATAATAAATAAAATGATATTCTTATATTTCAGCGAAGATATAGAAAAGGAAAATGTAGATCTTCGACAATTTACAACAGCAGCTGGTTTGGCTACAATATTAACAAAAATTTTTCAAGTACGACCGGTGTCTCTTGACCGAGTACCTACTTTTGTAGCTAAAGATAAATCAAATATTAAAGCTAGATTACTTACGGGAAAGACTAGGAAAATGACAATTAGAGGACATCGCTTTGTAGCGCATCAGTATTTTACAATAACTTATTGCAACCATTGCCAATTAATTATTGGTGGTATAGGTCCTCAAGGATATCTCTGTAGTGGTACGTATAAAATTAAACAATTATTAATTAGATATAACGAAATTAATAAAAAAAAACATAATGTATATTAAAATAAATTATTTTTCATTCGTATAGATTGTTCCCTAAGCATTCATCGACAATGTGTTCGTGTAGTAGAAGAAAACTGTCTCGGTCCAATAGTCAGGAAAGATAGAGGCAATGATCGTATAAGTAAATTAATGGAACGCATTCGACCGGAAAGGAAACCACCATCGTCTCATCATCATCACCATTCTCAGAATCATATGTCACACAGTAAGTATTACTTTGTAATATGTGAAAATAGATATTGAAACATAAATGTTATGCAAAAGTAAATGAATGTAAACGAATTGAGCTCATGTACTTCAAATTTTCATATTATATGCACGAAATAATAAGAAGATTACTAGTGTCAACTGGTTTTGTAATAACAATCAAGTGAATGACAGGGAAAAAAAATTAAGTGACCCGAGAAACTAAATTGATTAATTATATTATACTCCTCGTTTTTTATCATACACATTAATAATTATAAAATATGATGTGTGATATTGACGAAGATACTATAATAGGTTTTTTCATTGTTTTGATTAGTATATTATATTTCTTAATTGTAGTAAAATATTTATTTAACGATTAATTATTTTCGTTGACGTTACAGTTGACAGAATCAAAAGGGGCGAAGAAGATGCGGGGGCATTAACGGATGGTGAAAATGGTAAGTTTGATCTTTTGCTTGTCGATGAATATTTTTGCAAAACAATTACACTATTCATTTTTATTGAACGTGTCTCCTATGGCAGAGATTTAATTATTCCCTAATTGTATATATTTCATTTTTATATATTGTTGTACTAAACAATCTTACGTGTTACGCGGTTAATAATCGCAGTAACACGTTCTTTTCTAACAATATAATAAACATTTATTGCTTATAATAGATTTATAAGTGTTTTATAGGGAGATTTTAGATTTGTTGGCGTTATGTTAATTGTATCGTGTAAGACTCAGTGTCTTGTCGAGCAACAATTTTAGACCAAGCGCAAGAGATTGCAACGATAGCTTGGATATTTTTGATAATATGTCTGCAAAGATGAATGCATGATCATTAAGAAATAAGGAAAAGGGAAATGTATAAATTTATTCTAAATCAATGTTTAGACATAGGGAACAAAATTTCGTATTAGAGTCGCTGCCGTGTCTGGATTGTTCTTTTGGAATGTTTAAATAAATGCACGCGTATATAGTCCTTCGCATGAGGCAACCATACTAAAAGGATATTTAAAAAAAAAAAAAAAAAGGCTCCACGCAACCTTTATTTAGTTGATTATATGTCTAGTTGTTGGAAAACCTAAAATAGAAATAATGCGTTTATTTTTATTCATTTTATTTTCTGGCATCCTTTTAACGAAATTCCATCGCGTTCTTAAGATCAAACATTTTATATGTAAATTGTGATATTAAAATGTGTCCCTCAAAAAAGGTGAGTACGTATGTTTCAACATATATCTAATTATGTAAGTGAGCTAGTGTGCAAGTGAAAAAATTAAACAAATGATTTATTTTATATTATAATTATTTATATTATATATAAAATAAATTTTATCCATTTATTAACTTGGCCCTTTGTCATAATTAACGGTACATATATCTAATATGATTGGTGAAAGAAAAGAAAAAAAAGAAAATACTTCTAATTATACTAAACTATAGTATCTATACGACTCGGTTATAAAACATGAATAGTAAGCGCGTCACTCATAATGCGAGTAATTGTAGAGCTTGTAATTCATTAAAGGGAAAAGAGCCATTGTTTTTTGCCGCGTCTTGCAGTGACGACATTTAAGTGGTGGGTCTTAATTTAATAAATTTAATATTGTCGAGCGTCGCGTTGTCCGTCGTTTATACCAACCATGCGTTATCCGGTGTCCACAATTCGAAGTGGCGTCCCATAAGCGAATACAATACAAGGTAAGCCCTTAACGTGAATATTAATTCTATAGGAAGGAGGAAAGAAGGAAGGAAGAGATCTAACATTTTCTGACTAATATTTTTTCTTCTTGCTAATTCAGGTTCCGTTATATTATTGAAAATAAACGAACATAGTAGTGACGATAATTAAATAATAAGAAAACAAAAATGGGACATTCGTTATATTTGACTTATCATAATCGTCTGTACAAATTTATGATAGGATTCATTTTTTCAAGTGAAGTAGGATCTTTTAGACAATTTTTCGATAACTAACTTTGCGTATTATATATACTGTAATTTATACCACACAAGTATGATTTTATAGCATATAATTTAGAGCATTTAAAAAAAAGTTTTAATTAATGTCTTTGTACTATATGTTATAAATTTATACCATAATGAGTACGATTTTAATATATACGATATCAAAACGTGCCACGGAAACGTCTTATCGCGTGTAATTCATAAAATCAATTTTGCTTTATGCGTGTAAAACGTATCGTGAAAGCGGATGCTTCTTCTAACTCGAGTTTTGATAATATTTTTTTCGTATCCGCGAATGTGTAGATGAAATTTTGTAATGGTATTCATAGAACCAAAAGCATGAAAATAATTTCACGAGGAAAAAAAAAAAAAAAAGAAGAATAAATGAGAAAAAATTGAAACATATGTAAATTTTGTCACGTATTTTCGGTTCTCGTCCTGGCAAAACTTGGAATTATTTAAGAACGAATTGTAACCGGATGTCTCTCGACTCTCGTGAGTAACAACCATCACATAGCGTTATGCAATTTTGGAAACCAGATGCATATACGAGTGCCATTAAATCTGTACGCAATCCAAGAGGGAGTGGTACGTCCTCTGCAGTTCGCATTAGTCATCGTCATAAGCGAAGCTTTTTCATAACGAATGGCCGAACGAGGATAGAATCGTCTTATCTTGAATCTCATTAGAATTAGGTGTGGTACGCGTTCAAATATTAATAAATAAATAAATTAATAAATAATATCAATCGAAAGAGGAAAACACTTATTGTTTCACACGCCGAATCATCAGGATAAAATCGTTTTAATCTGAATTTTATTTTCATTAGATGCTCTACATATAATATTTATTATTTCGCGTTTTAGATTTTTGTTAGTTTTTAACCCATAAGGGGGGGGGGGACATGCGTTTGGTTATCGCACAGAGTTCACGTCCAAAAAAATGCCCTAATTCGAGATAATCGCTTGTCTTTTTTTTGAAACTTTTTACGCAACTTTTCCTTTTCAGATTGTATTTATTTTATCATTTTTTTTTCTTTTTTTTTTTTTTTTTATAGAATACTTCTACTTTTATAAACGAAGATAATAAAAGTTAGCTTTTAGCAAAATGTCAAAAAGAGGCTAATTGATTTGTAATATTACTTAGGATTCGCTTTTTTTGGGCCACCCTGTACTTAGAAGAGTAATTTTCGAATGGAATTAAAATTGTTGGCAATGTTACAAAGGAATGCGATTTTATTTTTAACTTGAGAAATCTTTCGAAGACTTTTGACTCGTAAAATACCCATGATTTATTAATCGTTTTTACATTTTCTTGGGCATTCCCTTTTTTCCTTTTTTTTTTTTTTTTTTTTTTTTTTTTCTTTTTTAATTTAAATTCTATTCTTTTAATTCCCCGCATAAATCATTATATTAGCGTGAATTATTACCGACATAATAAACAAAGTTCACAGTTTAGTTTGAACAATTTAGTATGTTTCAGACAATGTTAAAAGTCTTGATATAAATATATCGGTATGTATTTAAAAAAAAAAAATAGAAACAAGAATTAAAGGAAATGTTTGCAAATTTTATAAATAATATTTAGTTATATATAGAAATCTATACTTCTTCGAATAACTTAAGACTTCGAGAATACGAATAAACGTAGCATAATAATCTTTGTTGCGCATTTTATGAACTCATTGAGTTCGTTCGTTTTATCGCACTAATCAATGTTTTGAAATGATTAATAATTATTAAAGGGGGGAATAGTACAGTCTCGCATTACGAGAAATTCTAACTTATTTATCTATTTCGTTAGACTGCTTTATTTCAATTCGTATATAATTTCATCATAAATACATTTTATATAAAATTAAATTCAGTTTAATCGGTATTAAAATTCACAAAATATTAAATTAATTTTTATTTCAATATCAATTTGAATTTGGTAATATTTGTTATTTGAACATTGTATGGAATTCATTTAGTGCACAAATGTAATCCTTTAAATATTTCGAAACAAGAGATATATGATTTAAGAAAGACACACACATTATTATGGGTACATATGTAAATTTCAAGGTTAAAAAATTCGATATTATAATATAATCAATATATCTCTAGAAACTTATCTTGAAGAGTTCAGTGAACACACATTAAAAAAATGTACGCGAACTACTCAACCGTATATTAAGTTTGCAAAACACTGTAATATAAAACTTAGTCTCTTTCACACATTTATCTTACAATTAGTATACTAAATTATAATAGGTAGTTCGATAAATTCGATAAATTTATACACGCTTTTAATTATAATGCTTTACGAAAGTTTATCAATGTTAATAAATAATCAAATCTTAGTACAGGTCTCTCGAGCATAACAAATATTGTATTACGAATATCGTGATAAACATGAATTTAAATTGCGATTATGGGATCGTGAAATATTGAGAAAGAAATTGAAAGAAATAAAAAATAAATCGTATAAATTGTTTTCTCTCTCTCTCATTCATATAAGTTACTCTCAAGTAAAAAGTATCCATGGAAAACAATAATAAGAATAACGAGGATAACAAGCAAGAAGAGGAGGCATGATTGAGAGAGGGAAGAAGATTGAGAAGAAAAAGAGAAGAGGATAGTGATAGAACGTAGGCGTTTTTATCAAAATGCTTCGTTGCAATCTATTCAGAACTTGGGGTATGATAACACATTTTGAACAACATGGACGCACCAATTGTAATAGAACGACGAAAAAATTATTAAAAGGAAGGAAGGAAGGAAGGAAGGAAGGAAGGGAACAAAAATTGTCTCTATCTCTCTCCTTTTCAATTCAAAAAGAGAGATATGGTTGAACTTACACACATATGCATAATACAATAAAGAGAGAGATATAAATATAACGCAAATTATATATTTATACATACATCATCATACTAAATACATATTGCAAAGGATAAATAAAGAATATTTACACGCGCATACATTATATACCAATATATACTTACATAGAAAGATATAGGTATCATTGTATTATTATCTACACACACAGATAGATACATCAATGTATTAAATATACATAGGACGCATACATATAGTTAGATAAGGATATGAATGTATTGTATATGAATGTATGTAGTCCACGCGACACGAAGGAAACTTATTCGGTTGTTGGTGGGGTTGAACCGGAAACCAAGAGGAGTAGTAGCACACTGTGTTGTCGACGGGTAGGAAAAGAGAGAACGGTATTCGACGAGGGAAATTAGTGTCTGCTCGGCTGCCGTTCTCTCGAGAAGAAGAGGAACAGGGGATAGAATCGGATCTCCTATCAAATCGGTGGAAGACGCATCGTGTATGTGCTTTTTCAAAGAACAACGAGTCTTCTTGTGTATATACAAAGAGAAGAGATAGGAAAAAGGAACAACAAGTACACCCTATAGAAAACGGTTGTCATTTTCTACGAGGGCTCGATCTTCTCCACATGGTCGAAGTGCAACAGTTGAGCGAATCCCTAGAGGGGGGGGAAGCTATGGGTTCTTCCAACAACCCTTATCCCCCTTCCAGTGCTCATCTTTCTTCTCCCTTGATCACCGGCTTCGGCAACCTCAAGCTATCCTCTGAACGATGCAGAAACAGATTCCACCGGAAATTCAAGAACGACGGTAAAGATAGACGCGTCGCGACGCTTCCAACGAAAAAAAAAGAGAGAGAGAGAGAGAGAGAATGTACATACGTATATTATATACACACACATTCGTCGAGCGAAATCTCGGAAAAGCTTGACAACTTTCGTCTCCTCGTAGAAACTGTGAGAACGTTTACAATTTTCTTTCGAGCTTCTTTTCAACTTTTTCAATTTCAATATCAATTATTGTATTTCTTTACCGAGTGTGCGATTTATTTCATTTTCTTGTTGTATTTTTTTCGTGTCCCCATAGTAATATATTTCTCATACAGTGATCGATTAAAAATTCGAAGTAAATGAAAAGGAAGATAATAATTTTGAAACGTTTATAACGAAGTGTAAACGATCGTTACAAGATCAAACATGCCCGACATGTTGCGCGAAGATAAAAATGGCGATAGAAATTCCAGCGGAATATCGAATCCGACTGAGATATTAGTGGTGTTTTCTCGACCTTTCGTTTACTTTCTTCGATCATTTAGATTATCGAAAATCGTGTTAACGATGTTTTAAAAACGAAACGTGATATTCTCTAATCGATCGTGACTCATGAAACTTTTTCTTCTACAAGGCTTTTTTATCGGATAAAAAAGAAGTTCAAAGGAAAAGCTCGAACGGAGAAGATAACGGTTACTATGTATTATCATGAATGACTGTGATGATGATTTTTTAAAAATAACTTTTCATACGGGAAAAATTCTCTCGAGTATATTTATATTATATTTAAATTGTACCACGTGTTGTGTGACTTTATCACATTTATTTTAAGATTGAAATAATTATCTGTCCATCGAGATATATTGAAATTAACCTATCGACAATATTGTAATACTTATCACACGTGATCACACGTGATCACACGTGATCACACTGATGATTATGATCTCGGTATTAGTTTTTCCTGATATTAAACAATATATTTTGTGTTAAATGTTATTCCTTCAATTTGTAAATTACTAAAGAAATATAATTCTTCAATTAATTCATTACCCAAATATCTCAGAAAAAAAGTATATAATTTATAGACTATTTTCTCATAATTTTCTCATAAAATTTTTATTCGTGCAAGATCCATCATTACATTCAAAAAAAAAAAATCAAGCAAAATAATTTACGTAATTATTATAAACGTTCTCACTTGTTTCTACTTGGAGCTTTTCCGAAATCACTCGAAGATAAAATAATTGAAAAGAAAAAGTGAAATAAAAACGTTTTGAAAATTCAAGCAACATTAGGTACGCCAGCAGTATTGGAGAAGGTGGTAAGCAGAGACAAAGTTTCAAAAAAGGTGAAAACAAAGACGAAGAACGTGGTTAAGAGTACAAAAAAAAGTAGTAGTAGTAGCAGCAGCAGCAAATATTCGATCGCTGGTAAAGTTTGGGAGACTTTGGCAGCTGTTAGAAAAATTCGTGGACCAAATGGGATCTTAGAGACAGCATTAATCGTGCATCTGGATCGTTTGGATGTGCCTGCTACTTGCGATAAATCAAAACTGTGCAAGTTTCAAAAGAATAATGATACTGTGAAGGATCAACGTCAACATCATAATCGAAATGATCATCATAACAATTTCGTAGATGTTCTTGCCAACAATGACAACGATAACGAGAATTATGCAGATTGCAAAGATGTTGATCAAAAATTGGATAACAGGAGAATTACACAAGAGATAAACTATAATCAAGGTTGGTGAAGTATTAAACATGCGAACAAAATCCATCGGGGTTTTTAAAGGGTAACAATGAATGATAATGTATAGTTATTAACAATTTAAGGATGATCAAAATTTATAATAATTAATCATTTATACTCTGCAAATTTTTTTTCTCGTAGTAATAGTTTTTTTTTTTTTTTTTCACTAAATTAATGATAATTATTTATTTTAATGAAATACTTTTATAGGAACATCGTGCGCACCGTGTACAGATAATTTTCGAGCTAAAAAGGCATTACCACATAATTTATTTATTTTTATTAGAATGATTAAAAGCGAACACAGTGTTTGCTAGCAATAGTCGGAGTGCGAAGGGTTAATAATAATAATAATAATAATAATAATAATAATAATAATTAAAAAATGTCGCCTCATAAAATTAACTAAGTAAGTATCACCGGAAACGTGGTGTCGTAATTACGTGAAATACTGTTTAATTTGATAGGCTGACGTAAATTAAAACCCGTTTGGATCCTATTACTATGAATCGTGCGGTGAACAAAAGATGCGATTATATGGAATCGTTGTTTAGTGATTGCTTCGACACAGTTCACGACTAATTCGATTCATTTATTTATTTATCTATAGTATAGGTCTGCTATTACAATTTTTTTCTATAGGCTGAAAGAGAAAATTTAATAAATTGATTATAAAAAATAAATTACAATATTTTTCTAAATTCTTTTTATAAATTAATTTGTACATTTTTAATAAAAAAAAACTATACGCGAGATACTAGGAACTATTTTTTCAAATCTAACAAAATCTCTCGAAAAAGAAAATAATTTATTTTTATAATCGCGTCTAGAATATTTTAGCTTACCTATGTGTATAAAAAAAAATTCCAGCAACATTACTCTCGTTGACCGAGCCAATATTTATTTCGAATGTGCATTGAAAGTTTATCGTTGGAATACGAATCGATGATCCATACAATTTTTCTTCTTTAGATTTTTCTTCTTTTTTTTTTAATTAAATACTTCAAACATATTCGTGGATATATTTATTCGTTCTGTTGAGATTATTAAATAAAATCAATGATTTGAACAAAGAGGAGGAATATTTTATTTTCTTTTATTATATATTTCATATATAGATTGATAAAATATAGGAAAGGTTCACTATGTGATATAAATTAACTCGGTTCAATACCCTAAGGAATCAGATACACAAGTAAAGAAACGAATTCATGTTTGCTCCTATTTTTGATAATAATTCAAACACGTTCAAAAAATTGACCGTATTATTCCGTTTAAATTTATTTTCAAATGCTAAAATGAATATCGCTATTTTGTCGATTATTTATTACTATGTTCGTTCGTTCATTTCGGTTTTTTCTTTTTTTCCTTTTAAAACTACGCATCATACGATATAATCGCCAACGACCGGACAATAATTGTTTCGTATTCGAGGTCATTAAGTATATGCACTTATCAGTAAGACCTAGCTAGCATTGAATCATGTCTCTTCTTGTAGATCGTACACACCGAACAATTTCAAATAATTTTAGCAGACACAAAAATATTCCCAAATATATACAGAAAAAAATCATTACATTGTTGTATCGAATATCGATAAGCTTTTTTTGTTCAAAACTCCTCCTCACTACCATTCGATTTTACGAATTCCATTTAATTTTAACATAGGGATTTTCTTAATGGTTCAATAAAACGAATTGTTTTTTCTTCTTTTTATATTTTGTTTATGTTCGGAATGTACATTTCAATACTCAGGTTCAATTCAACTGTGCATTATCGATGTTAATGAATAAACGTAATGAAAAATTGCTTGCCATTGCATAAATTCATTCTAACCATATGTACATATTTTATAACGTAAATGAAGATATCATGTGTGTTGTATATATATATATATATATATATTCATACTTGCACGGTTTATAGGTACATACATACGTGGTTTATAATAGATGCATACGAAGTTTATAATAGATCGGAGGAATAGACCCCTGAGTTCCCACGTATTTCTGTTACTTCCCACCAGATACATACATTCATCAATTTTTCCCGTTAAAACGTATTCACATCAAATTACGACAGTCTGGCAACGTAAAAGCTCCAAGTTTTCGACGTAGTTTTGGATAATTCGAGCGCATAATGACGACGAGATAATAATACACACACACACACACAATTTAGATAGAATCATTTATTCATTTATCCATCCTTGATTTTTTTTTTGTTTTTTTTTTGTCGAATATCCCAAAGGAAAATTTATCGATCGAATTTAGATACCGAACGAGAGTTACTACTACACGTAGATGTAACTCGAGCGTGAATTATTCGAGACTGTAATTTGATTGTAGGATTTTTACTTGGGGTTATCGCACGCATATATATACACACACAATCAAATTCCATCAAAAATCACCTCAGGCATCTATGCTATCTCCTGGAAATATTATTAACACGTATATGCGTGCGGGGTAAGTTACGTGTATATGTATGTATGCTAACGTGTTTTTAAATTTATCGTTAGAGGAAAATAAATCATTTATTTTATTTTTTTACGCGAACACATGAAATATTATCAACCCACATACATTTAATAGCACAATATAGCCCAGTCAATAAGAGGTGAAGGAAAAACTTTCAGGTAGAAGTTCTCGACAGTTTRATACAAAGGTAATTCGACGKCGCTGAATCRAATGGTGCTAAYTTTTTTGCAATACGATGTGGCTGTAACGAGAAAAAGGGTAAAAATGGCCGTATCTTAGAATCTAGGCATTTAATCGAAAAAAGTTTCAAACAAAAGTTGTAGATAA